>NW_027139303.1:300000-376748 GCF_035084215.1 Heptranchias perlo | reverse complement strand
TCACACGGACACACAATCTCCCTCTCCACACGGACACACAATCTCCCTCTCCACACGGACACAGCATCTCCCTCTCCACACGGACACACAATCTCCCTCTCCACACGGACACACAATCTCCCTCTCCACACGGACACACAATCTCCCTCTCCACACGGACACAGCATCTCCCTCTCCACACGGACACACAATCTCCCTCTCCACACGGACACACAATCTCCCTCTCCACACGGACACACAATCTCCCTCTCCACACGGACACACAATCTCCCTCTCCACACGGACACACAATCTCCCTCTCCACACGACACACAATCTCCCTCTCCACACGGACACACAATCTCCCTCTCCACACGGACACAGCATCTCCCTCTCCACACGGACACACAATCTCCCTCTCCACACGGACACACAATCTCCCTCTCCACACGGACACACAATCTCCCTCTCCACACGGACACACAATCTCCCTCTCCACACGGACACACAATCTCCCTCTCCACACGGACACAGCATCTCCCTCTCCACACGGACACACAATCTCCCTCTCCACACGGACACACAATCTCCCTCTCCACACGGACACACAATCTCCGACCCTCTCCACACGGACACAGCATCTCCCTCTCCACACGGACACACAATCTCCCTCTCCACACGGACACAGCAATCTCCCTCTCCACACGGACACACAATCTCCCTCTCCACACGACACACAATCTCCCTCTCCACACGGACACACAATCTCCCTCTCCACACGGACACACAATCTCCCTCTCCACACGGACACACATCTCCCTCTCCACACGGACACACAATCTCCCTCTCCACACGGACACACAATCTCCCTCTCCACACGGACACACAATCTCCCTCTCCACACGGACACACATCTCCCTCTCCACACGGACACACAATCTCCCTCTCCACACGGACACACAATCTCCCTCTCCACACGGACACACAATCTCCCTCTCCACACGGACACACAATCTCCCTCTCCACACGGACACACAATCTCCCTCTCCACACGGACACACAATCTCCCTCTCCACACGGACACACAATCTCCCTCTCCACACGGACACACAATCTCCCTCTCCACACGGACACACAATCTCCCTCTCCACACGGACACACCATCTCCCTCTCACACGGACACACAATCTCCTCTCCACACGGACACACAATCTCCCTCTCCACACGGACACACAATCTCCCTCTCCACACGGACACACAATCTCCCTCTCCACACGGACACACAATCTCCCTCTCCACACGGACACACAATCTCCCTCTCCACACGGACACACAATCTCCCTCTCCACACGGACACACAATCTCCCTCTCCACACGGACACACAATCTCCCTCTCCACACGGACACACAATCTCCCTCTCCACACGGACACAGCATCTCCCTCTCCACACGGACACACAATCTCCCTCTCCACACGGACACACAATCTCCCTCTCCACACGGACACACAATCTCCCTCTCCACACGGACACACAATCTCCCTCTCCACACGGACACACAATCTCCCTCTCCACACGGACACACAATCTCCCTCTCCACACGGACACACAATCTCCCTCTCCACACGGACACACAATCTCCCTCTCCACACGGACACACAATCTCCCTCTCCACACGGACACACAATCTCCCTCTCCACACGGACACACAATCTCCTCTCCACACGGACACAGCATCTCCTCTCCACACGGACACACAATCTCCCTCTCCACACGGACACACAATCTCCCTCTCCACACGGACACACAATCTCCCTCTCCACACGGACACACAATCTCCCTCTCCACACGGACACACAATCTCCCTCTCCACACGGACACACAATCTCCCTCTCCACACGGACACACAATCTCCCTCTCCACACGGACACACAATCTCCCTCTCCACACGGACACACAATCTCCCTCTCCACACGGACACACAATCTCACTCTCCACACGGACACACAATCTCCCTCTCCACACGGACACACAATCTCCCTCTCCACACGGACACACAATCTCCCTCTCCACACGGACACACAATCTCCCTCTCCACACGGACACACAACTCCCTCCCACACGGACACAGCATCTCCGCTCTCCACACGGACACACAATCTCCCTCTCCACACGGACACACAATCTCGCCTCTCCACACGGACACACAATCTCCCTCCCCACACGGACACAGCATCTCCCTCTCCACACGGACACACAATCTCCCTCTCCACACGGACACACAATCTCCCTCTCCACACGGACACACAATCTCCCTCTCCACACGGACACACAATCTCCCTCTCCACACGGACACACAATCTCCCTCTCCACACGGACACACAATCTCCCTCTCCACACGGACACACAATCTCCCTCTCCACACGACACACAATCTCCCTCTCCACACGGACACACAATCTCCCTCTCCACACGGACACAGCATCTCCCTCTCCACACGGACACACAATCTCCCTCTCCACACGGACACACAATCTCCCTCTCCACACGGACACACAATCTCCCTCTCCACACGGACACACAATCTCCCTCTCCACACGGACACACAATCTCCCTCTCCACACGGACACACAATCTCCCTCTCCACACGGACACACAATCTCCCTCTCCACACGGACACAGCATCTCCCTCTCCACACGGACACACAATCTGCCTCTCCACACGGACACAGCATCTCCCTCTCCACACGGACACACAATCTCCCTCTCCACACGAACACACAATCTCCCTCTCCACACGGACACACAATCTCCCTCTCCACACGGACACAGCATCTCCCTCTCCACACGGACACACAATCACCCTCTCCACACGGACACACAATCTCCCTCTCCACACGGACACACAATCTCCCTCTCCACACGGACACACCATCTCCCTCTCCACACGGACACACAATCTCCCTCTCCACACGGACACACAATCTCCCTCTCCACACGGACACACAATCTCCTCTCCACACGACACACATCTCCCTCTCCACACGGACACACAATCTCCCTCTCCACATGGACACACCATCTCCCTCTCCACACGGACACACAATCTCCCTCTCCACACGGACACACAATCTCCCTCTCCACACGGACACACAATCTCCCTCTCCACACGGACACACAATCTCCCTCTCCACACGGACACACAATCTCCCTCTCCACACGGACACACCATCTCCCTCTCACACGGACACACAATCTCCCTCTCCACACGGACACACAATCTCCCTCTCCACACGGACACACAATCTCCCTCTCCACACGGACACACAATCTCCCTCTCCACACGGACACAGCATCTCCCTCTCCACACGGACACACAATCTCCCTCTCCACACGGACACACAATCTCCCTCTCCACACGGACACACAATCTCCCTCTCCACACGGACACATCAATCTCCCTCTCCACACGGACACACAATCTCCCTCTCCACACGGACACACAATCTCCCTCTCCACACGGACACAGCATCTCCCTCTCCACACGGACACACAATCTCCCTCTCCACACGGACACACAATCTCCCTCTCCACACGGACACACAATCTCCCTCTCCACACGGACACACAATCTCCCTCTCCACACGGACACACAATCTCCCTCTCCACACGGACACAGCATCTCCCTCTCCACACGGACACACAATCTCCCTCTCCACACGGACACACAATCTCCCTCTCCACACGGACACACAATCTCCCTCTCCACACGGACACACAATCTCCCTCTCCACACGGACACACAATCTCCCTCTCCACACGGACACACAATCTCCCTCTCCACACGGACACACAATCTCCCTCTCCACACGGACACACAATCTCCCTCTCCACACGGACACACAATCTCCCTCTCCACACGGACACAGCATCTCCCTCTCCACACGACACACAATCTCCCTCTCCACACGGACACACAATCTCCCTCTCCACACGGACACACAATCTCCTCTCCACACGGACACACAATCTCCCTCTCCACACGGACACACAATCTCCCTCTTCCACACGGACACACAATCTCCCTCTCCACACGGACACAGCATCTCCCTCTCCACACGGACACACAATCTCCCTCTCCACACGGACACACAATCTCCCTCTCCACACGGACACACAATCTCCCTCTCCACACGGACACACAATCTCCCTCTCCACACGGACACACAATCTCCCTCTCCACACGGACACACAATCTCCCTCTCCACACGGACACACAATCTCCCTCTCCACACGGACACACAATCTCCCTCTCCACACGGACACACAATCTCCCTCTCCACACGGACACACAATCTCCCTCTCCACACGGACACACAATCTCCCTCTCCACACGGACACACAATCTCCCTCCCCACACGAACACACAATCTCGCTCTCCACACGGACATACAATCTCCTCTCCACACGGACACACAATCTCCCTCTCCACACGGACACAGCATCTCCCTCTCCACACGGACACACAATCTCCCTCTCCACACGGACACACAATCTCCCTCTCCACACGGACACACAATCTCCCTCTCCACACGGACACACAATCTCCCTCTCCACACGGACACAGCATCTCCCTCTCCACACGGACACACAATCTCCCTCTCCACACGGACACACAATCTCCCTCTCCACACGGACACACAATCTCCCTCTCCACACGGACACACAATCTCCCTCTCCACACGGACACACAATCTCCCTCTCCACACGGACACACAATCTCCCTCTCCACACGGACACACAATCTCCCTCTCCACACGGACACACAATCTCCCTCTCCACACGGACACACAATCTCCCTCTCCACACGGACACACAATCTCCCTCTCCACACGGACACACAATCTCCCTCTCCACACGGACACACAATCTCCCTCTATACACGGACACACAATCTCCCTCTCCACACGGACACACAATCTCCCTCTCCACACGTACACACAATCTCCCTCTCCACACGGACACACAATCTCCCTCTCCACACGGACACACAATCTCCCTCTCCACACGGACACACAATCTCCCTCTCCACACGGACACACAATCTCCCTCTCCACACGGACACACAATCTCCCTCTCCACACGGACACACAATCTCCCTCTCCACACGGACACACAATCTCCCTCTCCGTACGGACACACAATCTCCCTCTCCACACGGACACACAATCTCCCTCTCCACACGGACACACAATCTCCCTCTCCACACGGACACACAATCTCCCTCTCCACACGGACACAGCATCTCCCTCTCCACACGGACACACAATCTCCCTCTCCACACGGACACAGCATCTCCTCTCCACACGGACACACAATCTCCCTCTCCACACGGACACAGCATCTCCCTCTCCACACGGACACACAATCTCCCTCTCCACCCGGACACACAATCTCCCTCTCCACACGGACACACAATCTCCCTCTCCACACGGACACACAATCTCCCTCTCCACACGGACACACAATCTCCCTCTCCACACGGACACACAATCTCCCTCTCCACACGGACACAGCATCTCCCTCTCCACACGGACACACAATCTCCCTCTCCACACGGACACACAATCTCCCTCTCCACACGGACACACAATCTCCCTCCCCACACGGACACAGCATCTCCCTCTCCACACGGACACACCATCTCCCTCTCCACACGGACACACAATCTCCCTCTCCACACGGACACACAATCTCCCTCTCCACACGGACACAGCATCTCCCTCTGCACACGGACACACAATCTCCCTCTCCACACGGACACACAATCTCCCTCTCCACACGGACACACAATCTCCCTCTCCACACGGACACACATCTCCCTCCCCACACGGACACACAATCTCCCTCTCCACACGGACACACAATCTCCCTCTCCACACGGACACACCATCTCCCACTCCACACGGACACACAATCTCCCTCTCCACACGGACACACAATCTCCCTCTCCACACGGACACACAATCTCCCTCTCCACACGGACACACAATCTCCCTCTCCACACGGACACACAATCTCCCTCTCCACACGGACACACAATCTCCCTCTCCACACGGACACACAATCTCCCTCTCCACACGGACACACAATCTCCCTCTCCACACGGACACACAATCTCCCTCTCCACACGGACACAGCAATCTCCCTCTCCACACGGACACACAATCTCCCTCTCCACACGGACACACAATCTCCCTCTCCACACGGACACACAATCTCCCTCTCCACACGGACACACAATCTCCCTCTCCACACGGACACACAATCTCCCTCTCCACACGGACACACATCTCCCTCTCCACACGGACACACAATCTCCCTCTCCACACGGACACACAATCTCCCTCTCCACACGGACACACCATCTCCCACTCCACACGGACACACAATCTCCCTCCACACGGACACCACACCTCTCCACACGGACACACAATCTCCCTCTCCACACGGACACACAATCTCCCTCTCCACACGGACACACAATCTCCCTCTCCACACGGACACACAATCTCCCTCTCCACACGGACACACAATCTCCCTCTCCACACGGACACACAATCTCCCTCTCCACACGGACACACAATCTCCCTCTCCACACGGACACAGCATCTCCCTCTCCACACGGACACACAATCTCCCTCTCCACACGGACACACAATCTCACTCTCCACACGGACACACAATCTCCCTCTCCACACGGACACACAATCTCCCTCTCCACACGGACACACAATCTCCCTCTCCACACGGACACACAATCTCCCTCTCCACACGGACACACAATCTCCCTCTCCACACGGACACACAATCTCCCTCTCCACACGGACACACAATCTGCCTCTCCACACGGACACACAATCTCCCTCTCCACACGGACACACAATCTCCCTCTCCACACGGACACAGCATCTCCCTCTCCACACGGACACACAATCTCCCTCTCCACACGACACACAATCTCCCTCTCCACACGGACACACAATCTCCCTCTCCACACGGACACACAATCTCCCACTCCACACGGACACACAATCTCACTCTCCACACGGACACACAATCTCCCTCTCCACACGGACACACAATCTCCCTCCCCACACGGACACAGCATCTCCCTCTCCACACGGACACACAATCTCCCTCTCCACACGGACACACAATCTCCTCTCCACACGGACACACAATCTCCCTCTCCACACGGACACACAATCTCCCTCTCCACACGGACACACAATCTCCCTCCCCACACGGACACAGCATCTCCCTCTCCACACGGACACACAATCTCCCTCTCCACACGGACACACATTCCCTCTCCACACGGACACAGCATCTCCCTCTCCACACGGACACACAATCTCCCTCTCCACACGGACACACAATCTCGCTCTCCACACGGACACACAATCTCCCTCTCCACACGGACACAGCATCTCCCTCTCCACACGGACACACAATCTCCCTCTCCACACGGACACACAATCTCCCTCTCCACACGGACACACAATCTCCCTCTCCACACGGACACACAATCTCCCTCTCCACACGGACACACAATCTCCCTCTCCACACGGACACACAAACTCCCTCTCCACACGGACACACAATCTCCCTCTCCACACGGACACAGCATCTCCCTCTCCACACGGACACACAATCTCCCTCTCCACACGGACACACAATCTCCCTCTCCACACGGACACACAATCTCCCTCTCCACACGGACACACAATCTCCCTCTCCACACGGACACACAATCTCCCTCTCCACACGGACACACAATCTCCCTCTCCACACGGACACACAATCTCCCTCTCCACACGGACACAGCATCTCCCTCTCCACACGGACACACAATCTCCCTCTCCACACGGACACACAATCTCCCTCTCCACACGGACACAAAATCTCCCTCTCCACACGGACACAGCATCTCCCTCTCCACACGGACACACAATCTCCCTCTCCACACGGACACACAATCTCCCTCTCCACACGGACACACAATCTCCCTCTCCACACGGACACACAATCTCCCTCTCCACACGGACACACAATCTGCCTCTCCACACGAACACACAATCTCACTCTCCACACGGACACACAATCTCCCTCTCCACACGGACACAGCATCTCCCTCTCCACACGGACACACAATCTCCCTCTCCACACGGACACACAATCTCCCTCTCCACACGGACACACAATCTCCCTCTCCACACGGACACACAATCTCCCTCTCCACACGGACACACAATCTCCCTCTCCACACGGACACAGCATCTCCCTCTCCACACGGACACACAATCTGCCTCTCCACACGAACACACAATCTCACTCTCCACACGGACACACAATCTCCCTCTCCACACGGACACAGCATCTCCCTCTCCACACGGACACACAATCTCCCTCTCCACACGGACACACAATCTCCCTCTCCACACGGACACACAATCTCCCTCTCCACACAGACACACAATCTCCCTCTCCACACGGACACACAATCTCCCTCTCCACACGGACACACAATCTCCCTCTCCACACGGACACAGCATCTCCCTCTCCACACGGACACACAATCTCCCTCTCCACATGGACACACAATCTCCCTCTCCACACAGACACAGCATCTCCCTCTCCACACAGACACACCATCTCCCTCTCCACACGGACACACAATCTCCCTCTCCACACGGACACACAATCTCCCTCTCCACACGGACACACAATCTCCCTCTCCACACGGACACACAATCTCCCTCTCCACACGGACACACAATCTCCCTCTCCACACGGACACACCATCTCCCTCTCCACACGGACACACAATCTCCCTCTCCACACGGACACACAATCTCCCTCTCCACACGGACACACAATCTCCCTCTCCACACGGACACACCATCTCCCTCTTCACACGGACACACAATCTCCCTCTCCACACGGACACACAATCTCACTCTCCACACGGACACACAATCTCCCTCTCCACACGGACACACAATCTCCCTCTCCACACGGACACACAATCTCCCTCTCCACACGGACACACCATCTCCCTCTCCACACGGACACACAATCTCCCTCTCCACACGGACACAGCATCTCCCTCTCCACACGGACACACAATCACCCTCTCCACACGGACACACAATCTCCCTCTCCACACGGACACAGCATCTCCCTCTCCACACGGACACACAATCTCCCTCTCCACACGGACACACAATCTCCCTCTCCACACGGACACACAATCTCCCTCTCCACACGGACACACAATCTCCCTCTCCACACGGACACACAATCTCCCTCTCCACACGGACACACCATCTCCCTCTCCACACGGACACACAATCTCCCTCTCCACACGGACACACAATCTCACTCTCCACACGGACACACAATCTCCCTCTCCACACGGACACACAATCTCCCTCTCCACACGGACACACAATCTCCCTCTCCACACGGACACACAATCTCCCTCTCCACACGGACACACAATCTCCCTCTCCGCACGGACACACAATCTCCCTCTCCACACGGACACACCATCTCCCTCTCCACACGGACACACAATCTCCCTCTCCACACGGACACACAATCTCACTCTCCACACGGACACACAATCTCCCTCTCCACACGGACACACAATCTCCCTCTCCACACGGACACAGCATCTCCCTCTCCACACGGACACACAATCTCCCTCTCCACACGGACACACAATCTCCCTCTCCACACGCACACACAATCTCCCTCTCCACACGGACACAGCATCTCCCTCTCCACACGGACACAGCATCTCCCTCTCCACACGGACACACAATCTCCCTCTCCACACGGACACACAATCTCCCTCTCCACACGGACACAGCATCTCCGTCTCCACACGGACACACAATCTCCCTCTCCACACGGACACACAATCTCCCTCTCCACACGGACACACAATCTCCCTCCCCACACGGACACAGCATCTCCCTCTCCACACGGACACACAATCTCCCTCTCCGCACGGACACACAATCTCCCTCTCCGCACGGACACACAATCTCCCTCTCCACACGGACACACAATCTCCCTCTCCACACGGACACACAATCTCCCTCTCCACACGGACACACAATCTCCCTCTCCACACGGACACACAATCTCCCTCTCCACACGGACACACATACTCCCAACCCACACGGACACAGCATCTCCGTCTCCACACGGACACACAATCTCCCTCTCCACACGGACACACAATCTCGCTCTCCACACGGACACACAATCTCCCTCCCCACACGGACACAGCATCTCCCTCTCCACACGGACACACAATCTCCCTCTCCACACGGACACACCATCACCCTCTCCACACGGACACACAATCTCCCTCTCCACACGGACACAGCATCTCCCTCTCCACACGGACACACAATCTCCCTCTCCACACGGACACACAATCTCCCTCTCCACACGGACACACAATCTCCCTCTCCACACGGACACACAATCTCACTCTCCACACGGACACACAATCTCCCTCTCCACACGGACACACAATCTCCCTCTCCACACGGACACACAATCTCACTCTCCACACGGACACACCATCTCCCTCTCCACACGGACACACAATCTCCCTCTCCACACGGACACACAATCTCCCTCTCCACACGGACACACAATCTCCCTCTCCACACGGACACACAATCTCCCTCTCCACACGGACACACCATCTCCCTCTCCACACGGACACACAATCTCCCTCTCCACACGGACACACAATCTCCCTCTCCACACGGACACAGCATCTACCTCTCCACACGGACACACAATCTCCCTCTCCACACGGACACACAATCTCCCTCTCCACACGGACACAGCATCTACCTCTCCACACGGACACACAATCTCCCTCTCCACACGAACACACAATCTCCCTCTCCACACGGACACACAATCTCCCTCTCCACACGGACACACAATCTCCCTCTCCACACGGACACAGCATCTACCTCTCCACACGGACACAGAATCTCCCTCTCCACACGAACACACAATCTCCCTCTCCACACGGACACACAATCTCCCTCTCCACACGGACACACAATCTCCCTCTCCACACGGACACACAATCTCCCTCTCCACACGGACACACAATCTCCCTCTCCACACGGACACACCATCTCCCTCTCCACACGGACACACAATCTCCCTCTCCACACGGACACAGCATCTACCTCTCCACACGGACACACAATCTCCCTCTCCACACGAACACACAATCTCCCTCTCCACACGGACACACAATCTCCCTCTCCACACGGACACATCGATACAACATCTCCCTCTCCACACGGACACATCGATACAACATCTCCCTCTCCACACGGACACATCGATACAACATCTCCCTCTCCACACGGACACATCGACACAACATCTCCCTCTCCACACGGACACATCGATACAACATCTCCCTCTCCACACGGACACATCGATACAACATCTCCCTCTCTACACGGACACATCGATACAACATCTCCCTCTCCACACGGACATCGACACAACATCTCCCTCTCCACACGGACACATCGATACAACATCTCCCTCTCCACACGGACACATCGATACAACATCTCCCTCTCCACACGGACACATCGATACAACATCTCCCTCTCCACACGGACACATCGATACAACATCTCCCTCTCCACACGGACACATCGATACAACATCTCCCTGTCCACACGGACACATCGACACAACATCTCCCTCTCCACACGGACACATCGATACAACATCTCCCTCTCCACACGGACACAACCCGACACAACATCTCCCTGTCCACACGGACACATCGACACAACATCTCCCTCTCCACACGGACACATCCGATACAACATCTCCCTCTCCACACGGACACACCGACACAACATCTCCCTCTCCACACGGACATCGACACAACATCTCCCTCTCCACACGGACACATCGATACAACACCTCCCTCTCCACACTGACACATCGATACAACATCTCCCTCTCCACACGGACACATCGATACAACATCTCCCTCTCCACACGGACACATCGATACAACATCTCCCTCTCCACACGGACACATCGATACAACATCTCCCTCTCCACACGGACACATCGATACAACATCTCCTCTCCACACGGACACACAATCTCCCTCTCCACACGGACACACAATCTCCCTCTCCACACGGACACACAATCTCCCTCTCCACACGGACACACAATCTCCCTCTCCACACGGACACACAATCTCCCTCTCCACACGGACACACAATCTCCCTCTCCACACGGACACACCATCTCCCTCTCCACACGGACACACAATCTCCCTCTCCACACGGACACACAATCTCCCTCTCCACACGGACACACAATCTCCCTCTCCACACGGACACACAATCTCCCTCTCCACACGGACACACAATCTCCCTCTCCACACGGACACAGCAATCTCCCTCTCCACACGGACACACAATCTCCCTCTCCACACGGACACACAATCTCCCTCTCCACACGGACACACAATCTCCCTCTCCACACGGACACACAATCTCCCTCTCCACACGGACACACCATCTCCCTCTCCACACGGACACACAATCTCCCTCTCCACACGGACACACAATCTCACTCTCCACACGGACACACAATCTCCCTCTCCACACGGACACACAATCTCCCTCTCCACACGGACACACAATCTCCCTCTCCACACGGACACACAATCTCCCTCTCCACACGGACACACAATCTCCCTCTCCACACGGACACACAATCTCCCTCTCCACACGGACACACAATCTCCCTCTCCACACGGACACACAATCTCCCTCTCCACACGGACACACAATCTCCCTCTCCACACGGACACACAATCTCCCTCTCCACACGGACACAGCATCTCCCTCTCCACACGGACACACAATCTCCCTCTCCACACGGACACACAATCTCCCTCTCCACACGGACACAGCATCTCCCTCTCCACACGGACACACAATCTCCCTCTCCACACGGACACACAATCTCCCTCTCCACACGGACACACAATCTCACTCTCCACACGGACACACAATCTCCCTCTCCACACGGACACACAATCTCCCTCTCCACACGGACACACAATCTCCCTCTCCACACGGACACACAATCTCACTCTCCACACGGACACACAATCTCCCTCTCCACACGGACACACAATCTCCCTCTCCACACGGATACACAATCTCCCTCTCCACACGGACACACAATCTCCCTCTCCACACGGACACACATACTCCCTCCCCACACGGACACAGCATCTCCGTCTCCACACGGACACACAATCTCCCTCTCCACACGGACACACAATCTCGCTCTCCACACGGACACACAATCTCCCTCCCCACACGGACACAGCATCTCCCTCTCCACACGGACACACAATCTCCCTCTCCACACGGACACACAATCTCCCTCTCCACACGGACACACAATCTCCCTCTCCACACGGACACACAATCTCCCTCTCCACACGGACACACAATCTCCCTCTCCACACGGACACACAATCTCCCTCTCCACACGGACACACAATCTCCCTCTCCACACGGACACACAAACTCCCTCTCCACACGGACACACAATCTCCCTCTCCACACGGACACAGCATCTCCCTCTCCACACGGACACACAATCTCCCTCTCCACACGGACACACAATCTCCCTCTCCACACGGACACACAATCTCCCTCTCCACACGGACACACAATCTCCCTCTCCACACGGACACACAATCTCCCTCTCCACACGGACACACAATCTCCCTCTCCACACGGACACACAATCTCCCTCTCCACACGGACACAGCATCTCCCTCTCCACACGGACACACAATCTGCCTCTCCACACGGACACAGCATCTCCCTCTCCACACGGACACACAATCTCCCTCTCCACACGAACACACAATCTCACTCTCCACACGGACACACAATCTCCCTCTCCACACGGACACAGCATCTCCCTCTCCACACGGACACACCATCACCCTCTCCACACGGACACACAATCTCCCTCTCCACACGGACACACAATCTCCCTCTCCACACGGACACACCATCACCCTCTCCACACGGACACACAATCTCCCTCTCCACACGGACACACCATCTCCCTCTCCACACGGACACACAATCTGCCTCTCCACACGAACACACAATCTCCCTCTCCACACGGACACACAATCTCCCTCTCCACATGGACACACCATCTCCCTCTCCACACGGACACACAATCTCCCTCTCCACACGGACACACAATCTCACTCTCCACACGGACACACAATCTCCCTCTCCACACGGACACACAATCTCCCTCTCCACACGGACACACAATCTCCCTCTCCACACGGACACACCATCTCCCTCTCCACACGGACACACAATCTCCCTCTCCACACGGACACACAATCTCCCTCTCCACACGGACACACAATCTCCCTCTCCACACGGACACACAATCTCCCTCTCCACACGGACACACCATCTCCCTCTCCACACGGACAAACAATCTCCCTCTCCACACAGACACAGCATCTACCTCTCCACACGGACACACAATCTCCCTCTCCACACGAACACACAATCTCCCTCTCCACACGGACACACAATCTCCCTCTCCACACGGACACACAGATACAACATCTCCCTCTCCACACGGACACATCGATACAACATCTCCCTCTCCACACGGACACATCGATACAACATCTCCCTCTCCACACGGACACATCGATACAACATCTCCCTCTCCACACGGACACATCGACACAACATCTCCCTCTCCACACGGACACATCGATACAACATCTCCCTCTCCACACGGACACATCGATACAACATCTCCCTCTCTACACGGACACATCGATACAACATCTCCCTCTCCACACGGACATCGACACAACATCTCCCTCTCCACACGGACACATCGATACAACATCTCCCTCTCCACACGGACACATCGATACAACATCTCCCTCTCCACACGGACACATCGATACAACATCTCCCTCTCCACACGGACACATCGATACAACATCTCCCTCTCCACACGGACACATCGATACAACATCTCCCTGTCCACACGGACACATCGACACAACATCTCCCTCTCCACACGGACACACCGATACAACATCTCCCTCTCCACACGGACACACCGACACAACATCTCCCTCTCCACACGGACATCGACACAACATCTCCCTCTCCACACGGACACATCGATACAACATCTCCCTCTCCACACGGACACATCGATACAACATCTCCCTCTCCACACGGACACATCGATACAACATCTCCCTCTCCACACGGACACATCGATACAACATCTCCCTCTCCACACGGACACATCGATACAACATCTCCCTCTCCACACGGACACATCGATACAACATCTCCCTCTCCACACGGACACATGGACACAACATCTCCCTCTCCACACGGACACACTGATACAACATCTCCCTCTCCACACGGACACATCGATACAACATCTCCCTCTCCACACGGACACATCGATACAACATCTCCCTCTCCACACGGACACATGGACACAACATCTCCCTCTCCACACGGACACACTGATACATCTCCCTCTCCACACGGACACATCGATACAACATCTCCCTGTCCACACGGACACATCGATACAACATCTCCCTCTCCACACGGACACATCGATACAACATCTCCCTCTCCACACGGACACATCGATACAACATCTCCCTCTCCACACGGACACATCGATACAACATCTCCCTCTCCACACGGACACATCGATACAACATCTCCCTCTCCACACGGACACATCGATACAACATCTCCCTCTCCACACGGACACATCGATACAACATCTCCCTCTCCACACGGACACACGGATACAACATCTCCCTCTCCACACGGACACACTGATACAACATCTCCCTCTCCACACGGACACACTGATACAACATCTCCCTCTCCACACGGACACATCGACACATCTCCCTCTCCACACGGACACACTGATACAACATCTCCCTCTCCACACGGACACACTGATACAACATCTCCCTCTCCACACGGACACACTGATACAACATCTCCCTCTCCACACGGACACATCGACACATCTCCCTCTCCACACGGACACACTGATACAACATCTCCATCTCCACACGGACACATCGATACAACATCTCCCTCTCCACACGGACACATCGATACAACATCTCCCTCTCCACACGGACACACGGATACAACATCTCCCTCTCCACACGGACACACTGATACAACATCTCCCTCTCCACACGGACACACCGATACAACATCTCCCTCTCCACACGGACACATCGATACAACATCTCCCTCTCCACACGGACACACTGATACAACATCTCCCTCTCCACACGGACACATCGATACAACATCTCCCTCTCCACACGGACACACAGATACAACATCTCCCTCTCCACACGGACACACTGATACAACATCTCCCTCTCCACACGGACACACCGATACAACATCTCCCTCCCCACACGGACACATCGATACAACATCTCCCTCTCCACACGGACACACTGATACAACATCTCCCTCTCCACACGGACACATCGATACAACATCTCCCTCTCCACACGGACACACTGATACAACATCTCCCTCTCCACACGGACACACTGATACAACATCTCCCTCTCCACACGGACACATCGATACAACATCTCCCTCTCCACACGGACACATCGATACAACATCTCACTCTCCACATGGACACACTGATACAACATCTCCATCTCCACACGGACACATCGATACAACATCTCCCTCTCCACACGGACACATCGAAACAACATCTCCCTCTCCACACGGACACATCGATACAACATCTCCCTCTCCACACGGACACATCGATACAACATCTCCCTCTCCACACGGACACATGGACACAACATCTCCCTCTCCACACGGACACATCGATACAACATCTCCCTCTCCACACGGACACATCGATACAACATCTCCCTCTCCACACGGACACATCGATACAACATCTCCCTCTCCACACGGACACATCGATACAACATCTCCCTCTCCACACGGACACATCGATACAACATCTCCCTCTCCACACGGACACATCGATACAACATCTCCCTCCCCACACGGACACATCGAAACAACATCTCCCTCTCCACACGGACACATGGACACAACATCTCCCTCTCCACACGGACACATCGATACAACATCTCCCTCTCCACACGGACACACGGACACAACATCTCCCTCTCCACACGGACACACCGATACAACATCTCCCTCTCCACACGGACACACGGACACAATATCTCCCTCTCCACACGGACACACTGACACAACATCTCCCTCTCCACACGGACGCACCGATACAACATCTCCCTCTCCACACGGACACATCGATACAATATCTCCCTCTCCACACGGACACATGGAGACAACATATCCCTCTCCACACGGACACATCGATACAACATCTCCCTCTCCACACGGACACATCGATAAAACATCTCCCTCTCCACACGGACACACGGATACAACATCTCCCTCTCCACACGGACACACTGATACAACATCTCCCTCTCCACACGGACACACCGATACAACATCTCCCTCTCCACACGGAAACATCGATACAACATCTCCCTCTCCACACGGACACACTGATACAACATCTCCCTCTCCACACGGACACATCGATACAACATCTCCCTCTCCACACGGACACATCGATACAACATCTCCCTCTCCACACGGACACACTGATACAACATCTCCATCTCCACACGGACACATCGATACAACATCTCCCTCTCCACACGGACACATCGATACAACATCTCCCTCTCCACACGGACACATCGATACAACATCTCCCTCTCCACACGGACACATCGATACAACATCTCCCTCTCCACACGACACATCGATACAACATCTCCCTCTCCACACGGACACACTGATACAACATCTCCCTCTCCACACGGACACACTGATACAACATCTCCCTCTCCACACGGACACATCGACACAACATCTCCCTCTCCACACGGACACACTGATACAACATCTCCATCTCCACACGGACACACTGATACAACATCTCCCTCTCCACACGGACACATCGACACAACATCTCCCTCTCCACACGGACACATCGATACAACATCTCCCTCTCCACACGGACACACAATCTCCCTCTCCACACGGACACACAATCTCCCTCTCCACACGGACACACAATCTCCCTCTCCACACGGACACACAATCTCCCTCTCCACACGGACACACAATCTCCCTCTCCACACGGACACACAATCTCCCTCTCCACACGGACACACCATCTCCCTCTCCACACGGACACACAATCTCCCTCTCCACACGGACACACAATCTCCCTCTCCACACGGACACACAATCTCCCTCTCCACACGGACACACAATCTCCCTCTCCACACGGACACACAATCTCCCTCTCCACACGGACACAGCATCTCCCTCTCCACACGGACACACAATCTCCCTCTCCACACGGACACACAATCTCCCTCTCCACACGGACACACAATCTCCCTCTCCACACGGACACACAATCTCCCTCTCCACACGGACACACCATCTCCCTCTCCACACGGACACACAATCTCCCTCTCCACACGGACACACAATCTCACTCTCCACACGGACACACAATCTCCCTCTCCACACGGACACACAATCTCCCTCTCCACACGGACACACAATCTCCCTCTCCACACGGACACACAATCTCCCTCTCCACACGGACACACAATCTCCCTCTCCACACGGACACACAATCTCCCTCTCCACACGGACACACAATCTCCCTCTCCACACGGACACACAATCTCCCTCTCCACACGGACACACAATCTCCCTCTCCACACGGACACACAATCTCCCTCTCCACACGGACACAGCATCTCCCTCTCCACACGGACACACAATCTCCCTCTCCACACGGACACACAATCTCCCTCTCCACACGGACACAGCATCTCCCTCTCCACACGGACACACAATCTCCCTCTCCACACGGACACACAATCTCCCTCTCCACACGGACACACAATCTCACTCTCCACACGGACACACAATCTCCCTCTCCACACGGACACACAATCTCCCTCTCCACACGGACACACAATCTCCCTCTCCACACGGACACACAATCTCACTCTCCACACGGACACACAATCTCCCTCTCCACACGGACACACAATCTCCCTCTCCACACGGATACACAATCTCCCTCTCCACACGGACACACAATCTCCCTCTCCACACGGACACACAATCTCCCTCTCCACACGGACACACAATCTCCCTCTCCACACGGATACACAATCTCCCTCTCCACACGGACACACAATCTCCCTCTCCACACGGACACACATACTCCCTCCCCACACTGACACAGCATCTCCGTCTCCACACGGACACACAATCTCCCTCTCCACACGGACACACAATCTCGCTCTCCACACGGACACACAATCTCCCTCCCCACACGGACACAGCATCTCCCTCTCCACACGGACACACAATCTCCCTCTCCACACGGACACACAATCTCCCTCTCCACACGGACACACAATCTCCCTCTCCACACGGACACACAATCTCCCTCTCCACACGGACACACAATCTCCCTCTCCACACGGACACACAATCTCCCTCTCCACACGGACACACAATCTCCCTCTCCACACGGACACACAAACTCCCTCTCCACACGGACACACAATCTCCCTCTCCACACGGACACAGCATCTCCCTCTCCACACGGACACACAATCTCCCTCTCCACACGGACACACAATCTCCCTCTCCACACGGACACACAATCTCCCTCTCCACACGGACACACAATCTCCCTCTCCACACGGACACACAATCTCCCTCTCCACACGGACACACAATCTCCCTCTCCACACGGACACACAATCTCCCTCTCCACACGGACACAGCATCTCCCTCTCCACACGGACACACAATCTGCCTCTCCACACGGACACAGCATCTCCCTCTCCACACGGACACACAATCTCCCTCTCCAAACGAACACACAATCTCACTCTCCACACGGACACACAATCTCCCTCTCCACACGGACACAGCATCTCCCTCTCCACACGGACACACCATCACCCTCTCCACACGGACACACAATCTCCCTCTCCACACGGACACACAATCTCCCTCTCCACACGGACACACCATCACCCTCTCCACACGGACACACAATCTCCCTCTCCACACGGACACACCATCTCCCTCTCCACACGGACACACAATCTGCCTCTCCACACGAACACACAATCTCCCTCTCCACACGGACACACAATCTCCCTCTCCACATGGACACACCATCTCCCTCTCCACACGGACACACAATCTCCCTCTCCACACGGACACACAATCTCACTCTCCACACGGACACACAATCTCCCTCTCCACACGGACACACAATCTCCCTCTCCACACGGACACACAATCTCCCTCTCCACACGGACACACCATCTCCCTCTCCACACGGACACACAATCTCCCTCTCCACACGGACACACAATCTCCCTCTCCACACGGACACACAATCTCCCTCTCCACACGGACACACAATCTCCCTCTCCACACGGACACACCATCTCCCTCTCCACACGGACACACAATCTCCCTCTCCACACAGACACAGCATCTACCTCTCCACACGGACACACAATCTCCCTCTCCACACGAACACACAATCTCCCTCTCCACACGGACACACAATCTCCCTCTCCACACGGACACACAGATACAACATCTCCCTCTCCACACGGACACATCGATACAACATCTCCCTCTCCACACGGACACATCGATACAACATCTCCCTCTCCACACGGACACATCGATACAACATCTCCCTCTCCACACGGACACATCGACACAACATCTCCCTCTCCACACGGACACATCGATACAACATCTCCCTCTCCACACGGACACATCGATACAACATCTCCCTCTCTACACGGACACATCGATACAACATCTCCCTCTCCACACGGACATCGACACAACATCTCCCTCTCCACACGGACACATCGATACAACATCTCCCTCTCCACACGGACACATCGATACAACATCTCCCTCTCCACACGGACACATCGATACAACATCTCCCTCTCCACACGGACACATCGATACAACATCTCCCTCTCCACACGGACACATCGATACAACATCTCCCTGTCCACACGGACACATCGACACAACATCTCCCTCTCCACACGGACACACCGATACAACATCTCCCTCTCCACACGGACACACCGACACAACATCTCCCTCTCCACACGGACATCGACACAACATCTCCCTCTCCACACGGACACATCGATACAACATCTCCCTCTCCACACGGACACATCGATACAACATCTCCCTCTCCACACGGACACATCGATACAACATCTCCCTCTCCACACGGACACATCGAGACAACATCTCCCTCTCCACACGGACACATCGATACAACATCTCCCTCTCCACACGGACACATCGATACAACATCTCCCTCTCCACACGGACACATGGACACAACATCTCCCTCTCCACACGGACACACTGTTACAACATCTCCCTCTCCACACGGACACATCGATACAACATCTCCCTCTCCACACGGACACATCGATACAACATCTCCCTCTCCACACGGACACATGGACACAACATCTCCCTCTCCACACGGACACACTGATACATCTCCCTCTCCACACGGACACATCGATACAACATCTCCCTGTCCACACGGACACATCGATACAACATCTCCCTCTCCACACGGACACATCGATACAACATCTCCCTCTCCACACGGACACATCGATACAACATCTCCCTCTCCACACGGACACATCGATACAACATCTCCCTCTCCACACGGACACATCGATACAACATCTCCCTCTCCACACGGACACATCGATACAACATCTCCCTCTCCACACGGACACATCGATACAACATCTCCCTCTCCACACGGACACACGGATACAACATCTCCCTCTCCACACGGACACACTGATACAACATCTCCCTCTCCACACGGACACACTGATACAACATCTCCCTCTCCACACGGACACATCGACACATCTCCCTCTCCACACGGACACACTGATACAACATCTCCCTCTCCACACGGACACACTGATACAACATCTCCCTCTCCACACGGACACACTGATACAACATCTCCCTCTCCACACGGACACATCGACACATCTCCCTCTCCACACGGACACACTGATACAACATCTCCATCTCCACACGGACACATCGATACAACATCTCCCTCTCCACACGGACACATCGATACAACATCTCCCTCTCCACACGGACACACGGATACAACATCTCCCTCTCCACACGGACACACTGATACAACATCTCCCTCTCCACACGGACACACCGATACAACATCTCCCTCTCCACACGGACACATCGATACAACATCTCCCTCTCCACACGGACACACTGATACAACATCTCCCTCTCCACACGGACACATCGATACAACATCTCCCTCTCCACACGGACACACAGATACAACATCTCCCTCTCCACACAGACACACTGATACAACATCTCCCTCTCCACACGGACACACCGATACAACATCTCCCTCTCCACACGGACACACCGATACAACATCTCCCTCCCCACACGGACACATCGATACAACATCTCCCTCTCCACACGGACACACTGATACAACATCTCCCTCTCCACACGGACACATCGATACAACATCTCCCTCTCCACACGGACACACTGATACAACATCTCCCTCTCCACACGGACACACTGATACAACATCTCCCTCTCCACACGGACACATCGATACAACATCTCCCTCTCCACACGGACACATCGATACAACATCTCACTCTCCACATGGACACACTGATACAACATCTCCATCTCCACACGGACACATCGATACAACATCTCCCTCTCCACACGGACACATCGAAACCAACATCTCCCTCTCCACACGGACACATCGATACAACATCTCCCTCTCCACACGGACACATCGATACAACATCTCCCTCTCCACACGGACACATGGACACAACATCTCCCTCTCCACACGGACACATCGATACAACATCTCCCTCTCCACACGGACACATCGATACAACATCTCCCTCTCCACACGGACACATCGATACAACATCTCCCTCTCCACACGGACACATCGATACAACATCTCCCTCTCCACACGGACACATCGATACAACATCTCCCTCTCCACACGGACACATCGATACAACATCTCCCTCCCCACACGGACACATCGAAACAACATCTCCCTCTCCACACGGACACATGGACACAACATCTCCCTCTCCACACGGACACATCGATACAACATCTCCCTCTCCACACGGACACACGGACACAACATCTCCCTCTCCACACGGACACACCGATACAACATCTCCCTCTCCACACGGACACACGGACACAATATCTCCCTCTCCACACGGACACACTGACACAACATCTCCCTCTCCACACGGACGCACCGATACAACATCTCCCTCTCCACACGGACACATCGATACAATATCTCCCTCTCCACACGGACACATGGAGACAACATATCCCTCTCCACACGGACACATCGATACAACATCTCCCTCTCCACACGGACACATCGATAAAACATCTCCCTCTCCACACGGACACACGGATACAACATCTCCCTCTCCACACGGACACACTGATACAACATCTCCCTCTCCACACGGACACACCGATACAACATCTCCCTCTCCACACGGAAACATCGATACAACATCTCCCTCTCCACACGGACACACTGATACAACATCTCCCTCTCCACACGGACACATCGATACAACATCTCCCTCTCCACACGGACACATCGATACAACATCTCCCTCTCCACACGGACACACTGATACAACATCTCCATCTCCACACGGACACATCGATACAACATCTCCCTCTCCACACGGACACATCGATACAACATCTCCCTCTCCACACGGACACATCGATACAACATCTCCCTCTCCACACGGACACATCGATACAACATCTCCCTCTCCACACGGACACACTGATACAACATCTCCCTCTCCACACAGACACATGGACACAACATCTCCCTCTCCACACGGACACATCGATACAACATCTCCCTCTCCACACGAACACATCGATACAACATCTCCCTCTCCACACGGACACATCGATACAACATCTCCCACTCCACACGGACACATCGATACAACATCTCCCTCTCCACACGGACACATCGATACAACATCTCCCTCTCCACACGGACACATCGATACAACATCTCCCTCTCCACACGGACACATCGATACAACATCTCCCTCTCCACACGGACACATCGATACAACATCTCCCTCTCCACACGGACACATGGACACTACATCTCCCTCTCCACACGGACACATCGATACAACATCTCCCTCTCCACACGAACACATCGATACAACATCTCCCTCTCCACACGGACACATCGATACAACATCTCCCTCTCCACACGGACACATCGACACAACATCTCCCTCTCCACACGGACACACCGATACAACATCTCCCTCTCCACACGGACGCACCGATACAACATCTCCCTCTCCACACGGACACATCGAAACAACATCTCCCTCTCCACACGGACACATCGATACAACATCTCCCTCTCCACACGGACACATCGATACAACATCTCCCTCTCCACACGGACACATCGATACAACATCTCCCTCTCCACACGGACACATCGATACAACATCTCCCTCTCCACACGGACACACCGATACAACATCTCCCTCTCCACACGGACACATCGATACAACATCTCCCTCTCCACACGGACACACGGACACAACATCTCCCTCTCTACACGGACACACCGATACAACATCTCCCTCTCCACACGGACACACCGATACAACATCTCCCTCTCCACACGGACACATCGATACAACATCTCCCTCTCCACACGGACACATCGATACAACATCTCCCTCTCCACACGGACACACGGACACAACATCTCCCTCTCCACACGGACACACTGACACAACATCTCCCTCTCCACACGGACGCACCGATACAACATCTCCCTCTCCACACGGACACATCGATACAACATCTCCCTCTCCACACGGACACATGGAGACAACATCTCCCTCTCCACACGGACACACCGATACAACATCTCCCTCTCCACACGGAAACATCGATACAACATCTCCCTCTCCACACGGACACATCGATACAACATCTCCCTCTCCACACGGACACATCGATACAACATCCCTCTCCACACGGACACATCGATACAACATCTCCCTCTCCACACGACACATCGATACAACATCTCCCTCTCCACACGGACACACTGATACAACATCTCCCTCTCCACACGGACACACTGATACAACATCTCCCTCTCCACACGGACACATCGACACAACATCTCCCTCTCCACACGGACACACTGATACAACATCTCCATCTCCACACGGACACACTGATACAACATCTCCCTCTCCACACGGACACATCGACACAACATCTCCCTCTCCACACGGACACATCGATACAACATCTCCCTCTCCACACGGACACATCGATACAACATCTCCCTCTCCACACGGACACATCGATACAACATCTCCCTCTCCACACGGACACACAGATACAACATCTCCCTCTCCACACGGACACATCGATACAACATCTCCCTGTCCACACGGACACACCGACACAACATCTCCCTCTCCACACGGACACATCGATACAACATCTCCCTCTCCACACGGACACACCGATACAACATCTCCCTCTCCACACGGACACACCGATACAACATCTCTCTCCACACGGACACATCGATACAACATCTCCCTCTCCACACGGACACATCGATACAACATCTCCCTCTCCACACGGACACATCGATACAACATCTCCCTCTCCACACGGACACATCGATACAACATCTCCCTCTCCACACGGACACATCGATACAACATCTCCCTCTCCACACGGAAACATCGACACAATATCTCCCTCTCCACACGGACACATCGATACAACATCTCCCTCTCCACACGGACACATGGACACAACATCTCCCTCTCCACACGGACACATCGACACAACATCTCACTCTCCACACGGACACACGGATACAACATCTCCCTCTCCACACGGACACATCGATACAACATCTCCCTATCCACACGGACACACTGATACAACATCTCCCTCTCCACACGGACACACTGATACAACATCTCCCTCTCCACACGGACACATCGACACAACATCTCCCTCTCCACACGGACACATGGACACAACATCTCCCTCTCCACACGGACACATCGACACAACATCTCCCTCTCCACACGGAAAAACTGATACAACATCTCCCTCTCCACACGGACACACTGATACAACATCTCCCTCTCCACACGGACACATCGATACAACATCTCCCTCTCCACACGGACACATCGATACAACATCTCCCTCTCCACACGGACACATCGATACAACATCTCCCTCTCCACACGGACACATCGATACAACATCTCCCTCTCCACACGGACACACTGATACAACATCTCCCTCTCCACACGGACACATCGATACAACATCTCCCTCTCCACACGGACACATCGATACAACATCTCCCTCTCCACACGGACACATCGATACAACATCTCCCTCTCCACACGGACACATGGACACAACATCTCCCTCTCCACACGGACACATCGATACCACATCTCCCTCTCCACACGGACACATCGATACAACATCTCCCTCTCCACACGGACACATCGATACAACATCTCCCTCTCCACACGGACACATCGATACAACATCTCCCTCTCCACACGGACACATCGATACAACATCTCCCTCTCCACACGGACACATCGATACAACATCTCCCTCCCCACACGGACACATCGAAACAACATCTCCCTCTCCACACGGACACATGGACACAACATCTCCCTCTCCACACGGACACATCGATACAACATCTCCCTCTCCACACGGACACACGGACACAACATCTCCCTCTCCACACGGACACACCGATACAACATCTCACTCTCCACACGGACACACGGACACAATATCTCCCTCTCCACACGGACACACTGACACAACATCTCCCTCTCCACACGGACGCACCGATACAACATCTCCCTCTCCACACGGACACATCGATACAATATCTCCCTCTCCACACGGACACATGGAGACAACATATCCCTCTCCACACGGACACATCGATACAACATCTCCCTCTCCACACGGACACATCGATACAACATCTCCCTCTCCACACGGACACACGGATACAACATCTCCCTCTCCACACGGACACACTGATACAACATCTCCCTCTCCACACGGACACACCGATACAACATCTCCCTCTCCACACGGACACATCGATACAACATCTCCCTCTCCACACGGACACACTGATACAACATCTCCCTCTCCACACGGACACATCGAAACAACATCTCCCTCTCCACACGGACACATCGATACAACATCTCCCTCTCCACACGGACACACTGATACAACATCTCCATCTCCACACGGACACATCGATACAACATCTCCCTCTCCACACGGACACATCGATACAACATCTCCCTCTCCACACGGACACATCGATACAACATCTCCCTCTCCACACGGACACATCGATACAACATCTCCCTCTCCACACGGACACACTGATACAACATCTCCCTCTCCACACAGACACATGGACACAACATCTCCCTCTCCACACGGACACATCGATACAACATCTCCCTCTCCACACGAACACATCGATACAACATCTCCCTCTCCACACGGACACATCGATACAACATCTCCCACTCCACACGGACACATCGATACAACATCTCCCTCTCCACACGGACACATCGATACAACATCTCCCTCTCCACACGGACACATCGATACAACATCTCCCTCTCCACACGGACACATCGATACAACATCTCCCTCTCCACACGGACACATCGATACAACATCTCCCTCTCCACACGGACACATGGACACTACATCTCCCTCTCCACACGGACACATCGATACAACATCTCCCTCTCCACACGAACACATCGATACAACATCTCCCTCTCCACACGGACACATCGATACAACATCTCCCTCTCCACACGGACACATCGACACAACATCTCCCTCTCCACACGGACACACCGATACAACATCTCCCTCTCCACACGGACGCACCGATACAACATCTCCCTCTCCACACGGACACATCGATACAACATCTCCCTCTCCACACGGACACATCGATACAACATCTCCCTCTCCACACGGACACATCGATACAACATCTCCCTCTCCACACGGACACATCGATACAACATCTCCCTCTCCACACGGACACATCGATACAACATCTCCCTCTCCACACGGACACACCGATACAACATCTCCCTCTCCACACGGACACATCGATACAACATCTCCCTCTCCACACGGACACACGGACACAACATCTCCCTCTCCACACGGACACACCGATACAACATCTCCCTCTCCACACGGACACACCGATACAACATCTCCCTCTCCACACGGACACATCGATACAACATCTCCCTCTCCACACGGACACATCGATACAACATCTCCCTCTCCACACGGACACACGGACACAACATCTCCCTCTCCACACGGACACACTGACACAACATCTCCCTCTCCACACGGACGCACCGATACAACATCTCCCTCTCCACACGGACACATCGATACAACATCTCCCTCTCCACACGGACACATGGAGACAACATCTCCCTCTCCACACGGACACACCGATACAACATCTCCCTCTCCACACGGAAACATCGATACAACATCTCCCTCTCCACACGGACACATCGATACAACATCTCCCTCTCCACACGGACACATCGATACAACATCTCTCTCCACACGGACACATCGATACAACATCTCCCTCTCCACACGACACATCGATACAACATCTCCCTCTCCACACGGACACACTGATACAACATCTCCCTCTCCACACGGACACACTGATACAACATCTCCCTCTCCACACGGACACATCGACACAACATCTCCCTCTCCACACGGACACACTGATACAACATCTCCATCTCCACACGGACACACTGATACAACATCTCCCTCTCCACACGGACACATCGACACAACAACTCCCTCTCCACACGGACACATCGATACAACATCTCCCTCTCCACACGGACACATCGATACAACATCTCCCTCTCCACACGGACACATCGATACAACATCTCCCTCTCCACACGGACACACAGATACAACATCTCCCTCTCCACACGGACACATCGATACAACATCTCCCTGTCCACACGGACACACCGACACAACATCTCCCTCTCCACACGGACACATCGATACAACATCTCCCTCTCCACACGGACACACCGATACAACATCTCCCTCTCCACACGGACACACCGATACAACATCTCTCTCCACACGGACACATCGATACAACATCTCCCTCTCCACACGGACACATCGATACAACATCTCCCTCTCCACACGGACACATCGATACAACATCTCCCTCTCCACACGGACACATCGATACAACATCTCCCTCTCCACACGGACACATCGATACAACATCTCCCTCTCCACACGGAAACATCGACACAATATCTCCCTCTCCACACGGACACATCGATACAACATCTCCCTCTCCACACGGACACATGGACACAACATCTCCCTCTCCACACGGACACATCGACACAACATCTCACTCTCCACACGGACACACGGATACAACATCTCCCTCTCCACACGGACACATCGATACAACATCTCCCTATCCACACGGACACACTGATACAACATCTCCCTCTCCACACGGACACACTGATACAACATCTCCCTCTCCACACGGACACATCGACACAACATCTCCCTCTCCACACGGACACATGGACACAACATCTCCCTCTCCACACGGACACATCGACACAACATCTCCCTCTCCACACGGAAAAACTGATACAACATCTCCCTCTCCACACGGACACACTGATACAACATCTCCCTCTCCACACGGACACATCGATACAACATCTCCCTCTCCACACGGACACATCGATACAACATCTCCCTCTCCACACGGACACATCGATACAACATCTCCCTCTCCACACGGACACACTGATACAACATCTCCCTCTCCACACGGACACATCGATACAACATCTCCCTCTCCACACGGACACATCGATACAACATCTCCCTCTCCACACGGACACATCGATACAACATCTCCCTCTCCACACGGACACATCGATACAACATCTCCCTCTCCACACGGACACATCGATACAACATCTCCCTCTCCACACGGACACATCGATACAACATCTCCCTCTCCACACGGACACACGGATACAACATCTCCCTCTCCACACGGACACATCGATACAACATCTCCCTCTCCACACGGACACATCGATACAACATCTCCCTCTCCACACGGACACATCGATACAACATCTCCCTCTCCACACGGACACACTGATACAACATCTCCCTCTCCACACGGACACATCGATACAACATCTCCCTCTCCACACGGACACATCGATACAACATCTCCCTCTCCACACGGACACACTGATACAACATCTCCCTCTCCACACGGACACATCGATACAACATCTCCCTCTCCACACGGACACATGGACACAACATCTCCCTCTCCACACGGACACATCGATACAACATCTCCCTCTCCACACGGACACATCGATACAACATCTCCCTCTCCACACGGACACATCGATACAACATCTCCCTCTCCACACGGACACACGTGGACAACATCTCCCTCTCCACACGGACGCACCGATACAACATCTCCCTCTCCACACGGACACATCGATACAACATCTCCCTCTCCACACGGACACATGGAGACAACATCTCCCTCTCCACACGGACACACCGATACAACATCTCCCTCTCCACACGGACACATCGATACAACATCTCCCTCTCCACACGGACACATCGATACAACATCTCTCTCCACACGGACACATCGAGACAACATCTCCCTCTCCACACGGACACATCGATGCAACATCTCCCTCTCCACACGGACACATCGATACAACATCTCCCTCTCCACACGGACACACTGATACAACATCTCCCTCTCCACACGGACACATCGACACAACATCTCCCTCTCCACACGGACACACTGATACAACATCTCCATCTCCACACGGACACACTGATACAACATCTCCCTCTCCACACGGACACATCGACACAACATCTCCCTCTCCACACGGACACATCGATACAACATCTCCCTCTCCACACGGACACACTGATACAACATCTCCCTCTCCACACGGACACATCGATACAACATCTCCCTCTCCACACGGACACATCGATACAACATCTCCCTCTCCACACGGACACATCGATACAACATCTCCCTCTCCACACGGACACACTGATACAACATCTCCCTCTCCACACGGACACATCGATACAACATCTCCCTCTCCACACGGACACATCGATACAACATCTCCCTCTCCACACGGACACATCGATACAACATCTCCCTCTCCACACGGACACACCGATACAACATCTCCCTGTCCACACGACACATCGATACAACATCTCCCTCTCCACACGGACACATCGATACAACATCTCCCTCTCCACACGGACACATCGATACAACATCTCCCTGTCCACACGGACACACCGACACAACATCTCCCTCTCCACACGGACACATCGATACAACATCTCCCTCTCCACACGGACACATGGATACAACATCTCCCTCTCCACACGGACACACCGATACAACATCTCCCTGTCCACACGGACACATCGATACATCATCTCCCTGTCCACACGGACACATCGACACAACATCTCCCTCTCCACACGGACACACGGATACAACATCTCCCTCTCCACACGGACACACCGATACAACATCTCTCTCCACACGGACACATCGATACAACATCTCCCTCTCCACACGGACACACCGATACAACATCTCCCTCTCCACACGGACACATCGATACAACATCTCCCTCTCCACACGGACACATCGATACAACATCTCCCTCTCCACACGGACACATGGACACAACATCTCCCTCTCCACACGGACACATCGATACAACATCTCCCTCTCCACACGGAGACATCGATACAACATCTCCCTCTCCACACGGACACATCGATACAACATCTCCCTCTCCACACGGAAACATCGACACAACATCTCCCTCTCCACACGGACACATCGATACAACATCTCCCTCTCCACACGGAGACATCGATACAACATCTCCCTCTCCACACGGACACACCGATACAACATCTCCCTCTCCACACGGACACATCGATACAACATCTCCCTCTCCACACGGTCACATGGACACAACATCTCCCTCTCCACACGGACACATCGACACAACATCTCACTCTCCACACGGACACACGGATACAACATCTCCCTCTCCACACGGACACATCGATACAACATCTCCCTCTCCACACGGACACACTGATACAACATCTCCCTCTCCACACGGACACACTGATACAACATCTCCCTCTCCACACGGACACATCGACACATCATCTCCCTCTCCACACGGACACATCGATACAACATCTCCCTCTCCACACGGACACACCGATACAACATCTCCCTCCCCACACGGACACATCGATACAACATCTCCCTCTCCTCACGGACACATGGACACAACATCTCCCTCTCCACACGGACACATCGACACAACATCTCCCTCTCCACACGGAAACACTGATACAACATCTCCCTCTCCACACGGACACACTGATACAACATCTCCATCTCCACACGGACACATCGATACAACATCTCCCTCTCCACACGGACACATCGATACAACATCTCCCTCTCCACACGGACACATCGATACAACATCTCCCTCTCCACACGGACACATCGATACAACATCTCCCTCTCCACACGGACACATCGATACAACATCTCCCTCTCCACACGGACACATCGATACAACATCTCCCTCTCCACACGGACACATCGATACAACATCTCCCTCTCCACACGGAAACATCGACACAATATCTCCCTCTCCACACGGACACATCGATACAACATCTCCCTCTCCACACGGACACATGGACACAACATCTCCCTCTCCACACGGACACATCGACACAACATCTCACTCTCCACACGGACACACGGATACAACATCTCCCTCTCCACACGGACACATCGATACAACATCTCCCTATCCACACGGACACACTGATACAACATCTCCCTCTCCACACGGACACACTGATACAACATCTCCCTCTCCACACGGACACATCGACACAACATCTCCCTCTCCACACGGACACATGGACACAACATCTCCCTCTCCACACGGACACATCGACACAACATCTCCCTCTCCACACGGAAAAACTGATACAACATCTCCCTCTCCACACGGACACACTGATACAACATCTCCCTCTCCACACGGACACATCGATACAACATCTCCCTCTCCACACGGACACATCGATACAACATCTCCCTCTCCACACGGACACATCGATACAACATCTCCCTCTCCACACGGACACACTGATACAACATCTCCCTCTCCACACGGACACATCGATACAACATCTCCCTCTCCACACGGACACATCGATACAACATCTCCCTCTCCACACGGACACATCAATACAACATCTCCCTCTCCACACGGACACATCGATACAACATCTCCCTCTCCACACGGACACATCGATACAACATCTCCCTCTCCACACGGACACATCGATACAACATCTCCCTCTCCACACGGACACACGGATACAACATCTCCCTCTCCACACGGACACATCGATACAACATCTCCCTCTCCACACGGACACATCGATACAACATCTCCCTCTCCACACGGACACATCGATACAACATCTCCCTCTCCACACGGACACACTGATACAACATCTCCCTCTCCACACGGACACATCGATACAACATCTCCCTCTCCACACGGACACATCGATACAACATCTCCCTCTCCACACGGACACACTGATACAACATCTCCCTCTCCACACGGACACATCGATACAACATCTCCCTCTCCACACGGACACATGGACACAACATCTCCCTCTCCACACGGACACATCGATACAACATCTCCCTCTCCACACGGACACATCGATACAACATCTCCCTCTCCACACGGACACATCGATACAACATCTCCCTCTCCACACGGACACACGTAGACAACATCTCCCTCTCCACACGGACACACTGACACAACATCTCCCTCTCCACACGGACGCACCGATACAACATCTCCCTCTCCACACGGACACATCGATACAACATCTCCCTCTCCACACGGACACATGGAGACAACATCTCCCTCTCCACACGGACACACCGATACAACATCTCCCTCTCCACACGGACACATCGATACAACATCTCCCTCTCCACACGGACACATCGATACAACATCTCTCTCCACACGGACACATCGAGACAACATCTCCCTCTCCACACGGACACATCGATGCAACATCTCCCTCTCCACACGGACACATCGATACAACATCTCCCTCTCCACACGGACACACTGATACAACATCTCCCTCTCCACACGGACGCATCGACACAACATCTCCCTCTCCACACGGACACACTGATACAACATCTCCATCTCCACACGGACACACTGATACAACATCTCCCTCTCCACACGGACACATCGACACAACATCTCCCTCTCCACACGGACACATCGATACAACATCTCCCTCTCCACACGGACACACTGATACAACATCTCCCTCTCCACACGGACACATCGATACAACATCTCCCTCTCCACACGGACACATCGATACAACATCTCCCTCTCCACACGGTCACATCGATACAACATCTCCCTCTCCACACGGACACACTGATACAACATCTCCCTCTCCACACGGACACATCGATACAACATCTCCCTCTCCACACGGACACATCGATACAACATCTCCCTCTCCACACGGACACATCGATACAACATCTCCCTCTCCACACGGACACACCGATACAACATCTCCCTGTCCACACGACACATCGATACAACATCTCCCTCTCCACACGGACACATCGATACAACATCTCCCTCTCCACACGGACACATCGATACAACATCTCCCTGTCCACACGGACACACCGACACAACATCTCCCTCTCCACACGGACACATCGATACAACATCTCCCTCTCCACACGGACACATGGATACAACATCTCCCTCTCCACACGGACACACCGATACAACATCTCCCTGTCCACACGGACACATCGATACATCATCTCCCTGTCCACACGGACACATCGACACAACATCTCCCTCTCCACACGGACACACGGATACAACATCTCCCTCTCCACACGGACACACCGATACAACATCTCTCTCCACACGGACACATCGATACAACATCTCCCTCTCCACACGGACACACCGATACAACATCTCCCTCTCCACACGGACACATCGATACAACATCTCCCTCTCCACACGGACACATCGATACAACATCTCCCTCTCCACACGGACACATGGACACAACATCTCCCTCTCCACACGGACACATCGATACAACATCTCCCTCTCCACACGGAGACATCGATACAACATCTCCCTCTCCACACGGACACATCGATACAACATCTCCCTCTCCACACGGAAACATCGACACAACATCTCCCTCTCCACACGGACACATCGATACAACATCTCCCTCTCCACACGGAGACATCGATACAACATCTCCCTCTCCACACGGACACACCGATACAACATCTCCCTCTCCACACGGACACATCGATACAACATCTCCCTCTCCACACGGTCACATGGACACAACATCTCCCTCTCCACACGGACACATCGACACAACATCTCACTCTCCACACGGACACACGGATACAACATCTCCCTCTCCACACGGACACATCGATACAACATCTCCCTCTCCACACGGACACACTGATACAACATCTCCCTCTCCACACGGACACACTGATACAACATCTCCCTCTCCACACGGACACATCGACACATCATCTCCCTCTCCACACGGACACATCGATACAACATCTCCCTCTCCACACGGACACACCGATACAACATCTCCCTCCCCACACGGACACATCGATACAACATCTCCCTCTCCTCACGGACACATGGACACAACATCTCCCTCTCCACACGGACACATCGACACAACATCTCCCTCTCCACACGGAAACACTGATACAACATCTCCCTCTCCACACGGACACACTGATACAACATCTCCCTCTCCACACGGACACATCGATACAACATCTCCCTCTCCACACGGACACATCGATACAACATCTCCCTCTCCACACGGACACATCGATACAACATCTCCCTCTCCACACGGACACATCGATACAACATCTCCCTCTCCACACGGACACACTGATACAACATCTCCCTCTCCACACGGACACATCGATACAACATCTCCCTCTCCACACGGACACATCGATACAACATCTCCCTCTCCACACGGACACATCGACACATCTCCCTCTCCACACGGACACACTGATACAACATCTCCCTCTCCACACGGACACACTGATACAACATCTCCCTCTCCACACGGACACACTGATACAACATCTCCCTCTCCACACGGACACATCGACACATCTCCCTCTCCACACGGACACACTGATACAACATCTCCATCTCCACACGGACACATCGATACAACATCTCCCTCTCCACACGGACACATCGATACAACATCTCCCTCTCCACACGGACACACGGATACAACATCTCCCTCTCCACACGGACACACTGATACAACATCTCCCTCTCCACACGGACACACCGATACAACATCTCCCTCTCCACACGGACACATCGATACAACATCTCCCTCTCCACACGGACACACTGATACAACATCTCCCTCTCCACACGGACACAACGATACAACATCTCCCTCTCCACACGGACACACAGATACAACATCTCCCTCTCCACACGGACACACTGATACAACATCTCCCTCTCCACACGGACACACCGATACAACATCTCCCTCTCCACACGGACACATCGATACAACATCTCCCTCTCCACACAGACACACTGATACAACATCTCCCTCTCCACACGGACACATCGATACAACATCTCCCTCTCCACACGGACACATCGATACAACATCTCCCTCTCCACACGGACACATCGATACAACATCTCCCTCTCCACACGGACACATCGATACAACATCTCCCTCTCCACACGGACACATCGATACAACATCTCCCTCTCCACACGGACACATCGATACAACATCTCCCTCCCCACACGGACACATCGATACAACATCTCCCTCTCCACACGGACACATGGACACAACATCTCCCTCTCCACACGGACACATCGATACAACATCTCCCTCTCCACACGGACACACGGACACAACATCTCCCTCTCCACACGGACACACCGATACAACATCTCCCTCTCCACACGGACACACAGACACAACATCTCCCTCTCCACACGGACACACTGACACAACATCTCCCTCTCCACACGGACGCACCGATACAACATCTCCCTCTCCACACGGACACATCGATACAATATCTCCCTCTCCACACGGACACATGGAGACAACATATCCCTCTCCACACGGACACATCGATACAACATCTCCCTCTCCACACGGACACATCGATACAACATCTCCCTCTCCACACGGACACACGGATACAACATCTCCCTCTCCACACGGACACACTGATACAACATCTCCCTCTCCACACGGACACACCGATACAACATCTCCCTCTCCACACGGACACATCGATACAACATCTCCCTCTCCACATGGACACATCGATACAACATCTCCCTCTCCACACGGACACACTGATACAACATCTCCATCTCCACACGGACACATCGATACAACATCTCCCTCTCCACACGGACACATCGATACAACATCTCCCTCTCCACACGGACACATCGATACAACATCTCCCTCTCCACACGGACACATCGATACAACATCTCCCTCTCCACACGGACACACTGATACAACATCTCCCTCTCCACACGGACACATGGACACAACATCTCCCTCTCCACACGGACACATCGATACAACATCTCCCTCTCCACACGAACACATCGATACAACATCTCCCTCTCCACACGGACACATCGATACAACATCTCCCACTCCACACGGACACATCGATACAACATCTCCCTCTCCACACGGACACATCGATACAACATCTCCCTCTCCACACGGACACATCGATACAACATCTCCCTCTCCACACGGACACATCGATACAACATCTCCCTCTCCACACGGACACATCGATACAACATCTCCCTCTCCACACGGACACATGGACACTACATCTCCCTCTCCACACGGACACATCGATACAACATCTCCCTCTCCACACGAACACATCGATACAACATCTCCCTCTCCACACGGACACATCGATACAACATCTCCCTCTCCACACGGACACATCGACACAACATCTCCCTCTCCACACGGACACACGGACACAACATCTCCCTCTCCACACGGACACACCGATACAACATCTCCCTCTCCACACGGACACACGGACACAACATCTCCCTCTCCACACGGACACACCGATACAACATCTCCCTCTCCACACGGACACACGGACACAACATCTCCCTCTCCACACGGACACACTGACACAACATCTCCCTCTCCACACGGACGCACCGATACAACATCTCCCTCTCCACACGGACACATCGATACAACATCTCCCTCTCCACACGGACACATGGAGACAACATATCCCTCTCCACACGGACACATCGATACAACATCTCCCTCTCCACACGGACACATCGATACAACATCTCCCTCTCCACACGGACACATGGAGACAACATATCCCTCTCCACACGGACACATCGATACAACATCTCCCTCTCCACACGGACACATCGATACAACATCTCCCTCTCCACACGGACACATCGATACAACATCTCCCTCTCCACACGGACACATCGATACAACATCTCCCTCTCCACACGGACACACGGACACAACATCTCCCTCTCCACACGGACACACCGATACAACATCTCCCTCTCCACACGGACACACCGATACAACATCTCCCTCTCCACACGGACACATCGATACAACATCTCCCTCTCCACACGGACACATCGATACAACATCTCCCTCTCCACACGGACACACGGACACAACATCTCCCTCTCCACACGGACACATCGATACAACATCTCCCTCTCCACACGGACACACTGACACAACATCTCCCTCTGCACACGGACACACCGATACAACATCTCCCTCTCCACACGGACACACTGACACAACATCTCCCTCTCCACACGGACACACTGACACAACATCTCCCTCTCCACACGGACACACTGACACAACATCTCCCTCTCCACACGGACGCACCGATACAACATCTCCCTCTCCACACGGACACATCGATACAACATCTGCCTCTCCACACGGACACATGGAGACAACATCTCCCTCTCCACACGGACACACCGATACAACATCTCCCTCTCCACACGGAAACATCGATGCAACATCTCCCTCTCCACACGGACACATCGATACAACATCTCCCTCTCCACACGGACACATCGATACAACATCTCTCTCCACACGGACACATCGATACAACATCTCCCTCTCCACACGGACACACTGATACAACATCTCCCTCTCCACACGGACACATCGACACAACATCTCCCTCTCCACACGGACACACTGATACAACATCTCCCTCTCCACACGGACACATCGATACAACATCTCCCTCTCCACACGGACACATCGACACAACATCTCCCTCTCCACACGGACACATCGATACAACATCTCCCTCTCCACACGGACACATCGATACAACATCTCCCTCTCCACACGGACACATCGATACAACATCTCCCTCTCCACACGGACACACAGATACAACATCTCCCTCTCCACACGGACTCATCGATACAACATCTCCCTGTCCACACGGACACACCGATACAACATCTCCCTCTCCACACGGACACATCGATACAACATCTCCCTCTCCACACGGACACACCGATACAACATCTCCCTCTCCACACGGACACACCGATACAACATCTCTCTCCACACGGACACATCGATACAACATCTCCCTCTCCACACGGACACATCGATACAACATCTCCCTCTCCACACGGACACATCGATACAACATCTCCCTCTCCACACGGACACATCGATACAACATCTCCCTCTCCACACGGACACATCGATACAACATCTCCCTCTCCACACGGAAACATCGACACAATATCTCCCTCTCCACACGGACACATCGATACAACATCTCCCTCTCCACACGGACACATGGACACAACATCTCCCTCTCCACACGGACACATCGACACAACATCTCACTCTCCACACGGACACACGGATACAACATCTCCCTCTCCAGACGGACACATCGATACAACATCTCCCTATCCACACGGACACACTGATACAACATCTCCCTCTCCACACGGACACACTGATACAACATCTCCCTCTCCACACGGACACATCGACACAACATCTCCCTCTCCACACGGACACATGGACACAACATCTCCCTCTCCACACGGACACATCGACACAACATCTCCCTCTCCACACGGAAACACTGATACAACATCTCCCTCTCCACACGTACACACTGATACAACATCTCCCTCTCCACACGGACACATCGATACAACATCTCCCTCTCCACACGGACACATCGATACAACATCTCCCTCTCCACACGGACACATCGATACAACATCTCCCTCTCCACACGGACACATCGATACAACATCTCCCTCTCCACACGGACACACGGATACAACATCTCCCTCTCCACACGGACACATCGATACAACATCTCCCTCTCCACACGGACACATCGATACAACATCTCCCTCTCCACACGGACACATCGATACAACATCTCCCTCTCCACACGGACACATCGATACAACATCTCCCTCTCCACACAGACACACTGATACAACATCTCCCTCTCCACACGGACACATCGATACAACATCTCCCTCTCCACACGGACACATCGATACAACATCTCCCTCTCCACACAGACACACTGATACAACATCTCCCTCTCCACACGGACACATCGATACAACATCTCCCTCTCCACACGGACACACTGATACAACATCTCCCTCTCCACACGGACACATCGACACAACATCTACCTCTCCACACGGACACATCGATACAACATCTCCCTCTCCACACGGACACATCGATACAACATCTCCCTCTCCACACGGACACATCGATACAATATCTCCCTCTCCACACGGACACATCGACACAACATCTACCTCTCCACACGGACACATCGATACAACATCTCCCTCTCCACACGGACACACCGATACAACATCTCCCTATCCACACGGACACATCGATACAACATCTCCCTCTCCACATGGACACATCGATACAACATCTCCCTCTCCTCACGGACACATGGACACAACATCTCCCTCTCCACACGGACACATCGACACAACATCTCCCTCTCCACACGGAAACACTGATACAACATCTCCCTCTCCACACGGACACACTGATACAACATCTCCCTCTCCACACGGACACACTGATACAACATCTCCCTCTCCACACGGACACATCGACACAACATGTCCCTCTCCACACGGAAACACTGATACAACATCTCCCTCTCCACACGGACACACTGATACAACATCTCCCTCTCCACACGGACACATCGATACAACATCTCCCTCTCCACACGGACACATCGATACAACATCTCCCTCTCCACACGGACACATCGATACAACATCTCCCTCTCCACACGGACACATCGATACAACATCTCCCACTCCACTCGGACACACTGATACAACATCTCCCTCTCCACACGGACACATCGATACAACATCTCCCTCCCAACACGGACACACGGATACAACATCTCCCTCTCCACACGGACACATCGATACAACATCTCCCTCTCCACACGGACACATCGATACAACATCTCCCTCTCCACACGGACACATCGATACAACATCTCTCTCCACACGGACACATCGAGACAAAATCTCCCTCTCCACACGGACACATCGATGCAACATCTCCCTCTCCACACGGACACATCGATACAACATCTCCCTCTCCACACGGACACACTGATACAACATCTCCCTCTCCACACGGACACATCGACACAACATCTCCCTCTCCACACGGACACACTGATACAACATCTCCATCTCCACACGGACACACTGATACAACATCTCCCTCTCCACATGGACACATCGACACAACATCTCCCTCTCCACACGGACACATCGATACAACATCTCCCTCTCCACACGGACACATCGATACAACATCTCCCTCTCCACACGGACACATCGATACAACATCTCCCTCTCCACACGGACACATCGATACAACATCTCCCTCTCCACACGGACACACCGATACAACATCTCCCTGTCCACACGACACATCGATACAACATCTCCCTCTCCACACGGACACATCGATACAACATCTCCCTCTCCACACGGACACATCGATACAACATCTCCCTCTCCACACGGACACATCGATACAACATCTCCCTCTCCACACGGACACATCGATACAACATCTCCCTCTCCACACGGACACATCGATACAACATCTCCCTCTCCACACGGACACATCGATACAACATCTCCCTGTCCACACGGACACACCGACACAACATCTCCCTCTCCACACGGACACATCGATACAACATCTCCCTCTCCACACGGACACACCGATACAACATCTCCCTCTCCACACGGACACACCGATACAACATCTCTCTCCACACTGACACATCGATACAACATCTCCCTCTCCACACGGACACATCGATACAACATCTCCCTCTCCACACGGACAACATCGATACAACATCTCCATCTCCACACGGACACATCGATACAACATCTCCCTCTCCACACGGACACATCGATACAACATCTCCCTCTCCACACGGACACATCGATACAACATCTCCCTCTCCACACGGACACATGGACACAACATCTCCCTCTCCACACGGAAACATCGACACAACATCTCACTCTCCACACGGACACACGGATACAACATCTCCCTCTCCACACGGACACATCGATACAACATCTCCCTCTCCACACGGACACACTGATACAACATCTCCCTCTCCACACGGACACATCGATACAACATCTCCCTCTCCACACGGACACATCGATACAACATCTCCCTCTCCACACGGACACACTGATACAACATCTCCCTCTCCACACGGACACATCGACACATCATCTCCCTCTCCACACGGACACATCGATACAACATCTCCCTCTCCACACGGACACACCGATACAACATCTCCCTCTCCACACGGATACATCGATACAACATCTCCCTCTCCACACGGACACACCGATACAACATCTCCCTCTCCACACGGACACATCGATACAACATCTCCCTCTCCACACGGACACACCGATACAACATCTCCCTCTCCACACGGATACATCGATACAACATCTCCCTCTCCACATGGACACATCGATACAACATCTCCCTCTCCACACGGACACATCGATACAACATCTCCCTCTCCACACGGACACATCGATACAACATCTCCCTCTCCTCACGGACACATGGACACAACATCTCCCTCTCCACACGGACACATCGACACAACATCTCCCTCTCCACACGGAAACACTGATACAACATCTCCCTCTCCACACGGACACACTGATACAACATCTCCCTCTCCACACGGACACATCGATACAACATCTCCCTCTCCACACGGACACATCGATACAACATCTCCCTCTCCACACGGACACATCGATACAACATCTCCCTCTCCACACGGACACATCGATACAACATCTCCCTCTCCACACGGACACACTGATACAACATCTCCCTCTCCACACGGACACATCGATACAACATCTCCCTCTCCACACGGACACATCGATACAACATCTCCCTCTCCACACGGACACATCGATACAACATCTCCCTCTCCACACGGACACACGGATACAACATCTCCCTCTCCACACGGACACATCGATACAACATCTCCCTCTCCACACGGACACACGGATACAACATCTCCCTCTCCACACGGACACATCGATACAACATCTCCCTCTCCACACAGACACACTGATACAACATCTCCCTCTCCACACGGACACACTGATACAACATCTCCCTCTCCACACGGACACATCGACACAACATCTCCCTCTCCACACGGTCACAAGGATACAACATCTCCCTCTCCACACGGACACATCGATACAACATCTCACTCTCCACACGGACACATCGATACAACATCTCCCTCTCCACACGGACACATCGATACAACATCTCCCTCTCCTCACGGACACATGGACACAACATCTCCCTCTCCACACGGACACATCGACACAACATCTCCCTCTCCACACGGAAACACTGATACAACATCTCCCTCTCCACACGGACACACTGATACAACATCTCACTCTCCACACGGACACACCGATACAACATCTCCCTCTCCACACGGACACATCGATACAACATCTCCCTCTCCACACGGACACATCGATACAACATCTCCCTCTCCACACGGACACACCGACACAACATCTCCCTCTCCACACGGACACATCGATACAACATCTCCCTCTCCACACGGACACATCGATACAACATCTCACTCTCCACACGGACACACCGATACAACATCTCCCTCTCCACACGGACACATCGATACAACATCTCCCTCTCCACACGGACACATCGATACAACATCTCCCTCTCCACACGGACACATCGATACAACATCTCCCTCTCCACACGGACACATCGATACAACATCTCCCTCTCCACACGGACACACTGATACAACATCTCCCTCTCCACACGGACACATCGATACAACATCTCCCTCTCCACACGGACACACTGATACAACATCTCCCTCTCCACACGGACACATCGATACAACATCTCCCTCTCCACACGGACACATCGATACAACATCTCCCTCTCCACACGGACACACTGATACAACATCTCCCTCTCCACACGGACACATCGATACAACATCTCCCTCTCCACACGGACACATCGACACAACATCTCCCTCTCCACACGGACACATCGACACAACATCTCCCTCTCCACACGGACACATCGTTACAACATCTCCCTCTCCACACGGACACATCGACACAACATCTCCCTCTCCACACGGACACATCGATACAACATCTCCCTCTCCACACGGACACATCGATACAACATCTCCCTCTCCACACGGACACATCGATACAACATCTCCCTCTCCACACGGACACACTGATACAACATCTCCCTATCCACACCGACACATGGACACAACATCTCCCCCTCCACACGGACACATGGACACAACATCTCCCTCTCCACACGGACACATCGATACAACATCTCCCTCTCCACACGGACACATGGACACAACATCTCCCTCTCCACACGGACACATCGATACAACATCTCACTCTCCACACGGACACATGGACACAACATCTCCCTCTCCACACGGACACATCGATACAACATCTCACTCTCCACACGGACACATCGACACAACATCTCCCTCTCCACACGGACACACTGATACAACATCTCCATCTCCACACGGACACACTGATACAACATCTCCCTCTCCACACGGACACACGGATACAACATCTAACTCGCCACACGGACACACTGATACAACATCTGCCTCTCCACACGGACACATCGATACAACATCTCCCTCTCCACACGGACACATCGATACAACATCTCCCTCTCCACACGGACACATCGATACAACATCTCCCTCTCCACACGGACACATCGATACAACATCTCCCTCTCCACACGGACACACTGATACAACATCTCCCTCTCCACACGGACACATCGATACAACATCTCCCTCTCCACACGGACACATCGACACAACATCTCCCTCTCCACACGGACACATCGATACAACATCTCCCTCTCCACACGGACACATCGACACAACATCTCCCTCTCCACACGGACACATCGATACAACATCTCCCTCTCCACACGGACACATCGATACAACATCTCCCTCTCCACACGGACACATCGATACAACATCTCCCTCTCCACACGGACACACTGACACAACATCTCCCTGTCCACACGGACACATCGACACAACATCTCCCTCTCCACACGGACACATCGATACAACATCTCCCTCTCCACACGGACACATGGATACAACATCTCCCTCTCCACACGGACACATCGATACAACATCTCCCTGTCCACACGGACACATCGATACAACATCTCCCTCTCCACACGGACACACTGATACAACATCTCCCTCTCCACACGGACACATCGATACAACATCTCCCTCTCCACACGGACACATCAATACAACATCTCCCTATCCACACGGACACATCGATACAACATCTCCCTCTCCACACGGACACATCGATACAACATCTCCCTCTCCACACGGACACACTGATACAACATCTCCCTCTCCACACGGACACATCGATACAACATCTCACTCTCCACACGGACACATCGATACAACATCTCCCTCTCCACACGGACACATCGATACAACATCTCCCTCTCCACACGGACACATCAATCCAACATCTCCCTCTCCACACGGACACATCGATACAACATGTCCCTCTCCACACGGACACATCGATACAACATCTCCCTCTCCACACGGACACACGGATACAACATCTCCCTCTCCACACGGACACACGGATACAACATCTCCCTCTCCACACGGACACACTGATACAACATCTCCCTCTCCATACGGACACACCGATACAACATCTCCCTCTCCACACGGACACATCGATACAACATCTCCCTCTCCACACGGACACATCGACACAACATCTCCCTCTCCACACGGACACACTGATACAACATCTCCCTCTCCATACGGACACACCGATACAACATCTCCATCTCCACATGGACACATCGATACAACATCTCCCTCTCCACACGGACACACTGATACAACATCTCCCTCTCCACACGGACACATCGATACAACATCTCCCTCTCCAAACGGAAACATGGATACAATATCTCCCTCTCCACACGGACACATCGATACAACATCTCCCTCTCCAAACGGAAACATGGATACAACATCTCCCTCTCCACACGGACACATCGATACAACATCTCCCTCTCCACACGGACACATCGATACAACATCTCCCTCTCCACACGGACACACCGATACAACATCTCCCTCTCCACACGGACACATCGATACAACATCTCCCTCTCCACACGGACACACCGATACAACATCTCCCTCTCCACACGTACACATCGATACAACATCTCCCTCTCCACACGAACACATCGATACAACATCTCCCTCTCCACACGGACACATCGATACAACATCTCCCTCTCCACACGGACACATCGATACAACATCTCCCTCTCCACACGGACACATCGATACAACATCTCCCTCTCCACACGGACACATCGATACAACATCTCCCTCTCCACACGGACACATCGATACAACATCTCCCTCTCCACACGGACACATCGACACAACATCTCCCTCTCCACACGGACACACTGATACAACATCTCCCTCTCCACACGGAAACATCGATACAACATCTCCCTCTCCACACGGACACATCGATACAACATCTCCCTCTCCACACGGACACATCGATACAAGATCTCCCTCTCCACACGGACACATCGATACAACATCTCCCTCTCCACACGGACACACTGATACAACATCTCCCTCTCCACACGGACACACTGATACAACATCTCCCTCTCCACACGGACACATCGATACAACATCTCCCTCTCCACACGGACACATTGATACAACATCTCCCTCTAGACACGGACACACTGATACAACATCTCCCTCTCCACACGGACACATCGATACAACATCTCCCTCTCTACACGGACACATCGATACAACATCTCCCTCTCCACACGGACACATCGATACAACATCTCCCTCTCCACACGGACACATCGATAAAACATCTCCCTCTCCACACGGACACACCGATACAACATCTCCCTCTCCACACGGACACACCGATACAACATCTCCCTCTCCACACGGACACATCGATACAACATCTCCCTCTCCACACGGACACATCGACACAACATCTCCCTCTCCACACGGACACACTGATACAACATCTCCCTCTCCACACGGACACACTGATACAACATCTCCCTCTCCACACGGACACATGGACACAACATCTCCCTCTCCACACGGACACATGGACACAACATCTCCCTCTCCACACGGACACATCGATACAACATCTCCCTCTCCACACGGACACATCGATACAACATCTCCCTCTCCACACGGACACAACGATACAACATCTCCCTCTCCACACGGACACATCGATACAACATCTCCCTCTCCACACGGACACATCGATACAACATCTCCCTCTCTACACGGACACATCGATACAACATCTCCCACTCCACACGGACACATCGATACAACATCTCCCTCTCCACACGGACACATCGATACAACATCTCACTCTCCACACGGACACACTGATACAACATCTCCCTCTCCACACGGACACATCGATACAACATCTCCCTCTCCACACGGACACATCGATAAAACATCTCCCTCTCCACACGGACACATCGATACAACATCTCCCTCTCCACACGAACACATCGATACAACATCTCCCTCTCCACACGGACACACCGATACAACATCTCCCTCTCCACACGGACACATCGATACAACATCTCCCTCTCCACACGAACACATCGATACAACATCTCCCTCTCCATACGGACACACCGACACAACATCTCCCTCTCCACACGGACACATCGATACAACATCTCCCTCTCCACACGGACACATCGATACAACATCTCCCTCTCCACACGGACATCGACACAACATCTACCTCTCCACACGGACACATCGATACAACATCTCCCTCTCCACACGGACACATGGATACAACATCTCCCTCTCCACACGGACACATGGATACAACATCTCCCTCTCCACACGGACACATCGATACAACATCTCCCTCTCCACACGGACACATCGATACAACATCTCCCTCTCCACACGGACACACCGATACAACATCTCCCTCTCCACACGGACATATCGATACAACATCTCCCTCTCCATACGAACACATCGATACAACATCTCCCTCTCCACACGGACACATCGATACAACATCTCCCTCTCCACACGGACACATCGATACAACATCTCCCTCTCCACACGGACACATCGATACAACATCTCCCTCTCCACACGGACACATCGATACAACATCTCCCTCTCCACACGGACACATCGATACAACATCTCCCTCTCCACACGGACATCGACACAACATCTACCTCTCCACACGGACACATCGATACAACATCTCCCTCTCCACACGGACACATGGATACAACATCTCCCTCTCCACACGGACACATGGATACAACATCTCCCTCTCCACACGGACACACTGATCCAACATCTCCCTCTCCACACGGACACATCGATACAACATCTCCCTCTCCACACGGACACATCGATACAACATCTCCCTCTCCACACGGACACATGGATACAACATCTCCCTCTCCACACGGACACATGGATACAACATCTCCCTCTCCACACGGACACACCGATACAACATCTCCCTCTCCACACGGACACATCGATACAACATCTCCCTCTCCACACGGACACATCGATACAACATCTCCCTCTCCACACGGACACACCGATACAACATCTCCCTCTCCACACGGAAACACTGATACAACATCTCCCTCTCCACACGGACATCGACACAACATCTTCCTCTCCAGACGAACACATCGATACAACATCGCCCTCTCCACACGGACACATCGATACAACATCTCCCTCTCCACACGGACACATCGATACAACATCTCCCTCTCCACACGGACACATCGATACAACATCTCCCTCTCCACACGGACACACTGATACAACATCTCCCTCTCCATACGGACACATCGATACAACATCTCCCTCTCCACACGGACACATCGACACAACATCTCCCTCTCCACACGGACACACCGACACAACATCTCCCTCTCCACACGGACACATCGATACAACATCTCCCTCTCCACACGGACACATCGATACAACATCTCCCTCTCCACACGGACACACTGATACAACATCTCCCTCTCCACACGGACACATCGATACAACATCTCCCTCTCCACACGGACACACTGATACAACATCTCCCTCTCCACACGGATACATCAATACAACATCTCCCTCTCCACACGGACACATCGATACAACATCTCCCTCTCCACACGGACACATCGATACAACATCTCCCTCTCCACACGGACACATCGACACAACATCTCCCTCTCCACACGGACACATCGGTACAACATCTCCCTCTCCAAACGGAAACATGGATACAACATCTCCCTCTCCACATGGACACATCGATACAACATCTCCCTCTCCACACGGACACACCGATACAACATCTCCCTCTCCACACGGACACATCGATACAACATCTTCCTCTTCACACGGAATCATCGATACAACATCTCCCTCTCCACACGGACACACGGATACAACATCTCCCTCTCCACACGGACACATCGATACAACATCTCCCTCTCCACACGGACACACTGATACAACATCTCCCTCTCCACACGGACACATCGATACAACATCTCCCTCTCCACACAGACACACTGATACAACATCTCCCTCTCCACACGGACACACTGATACAACATCTCCCTCTCCACACGGACACATCGACACAACATCTCCCTCTCCACACGGACACAAGGATACAACATCTCCCTCTCCACACGGACACATCGATACAACATCTCACTCTCCACACGGACACATCGATACAACATCTCCCTCTCCACACGGACACATCGATACAACATCTCCCTCTCCTCACGGACACATGGACACAACATCTCCCTCTCCACACGGACACATCGACACAACATCTCCCTCTCCACACGGAAACACTGATACAACATCTCCCTCTCCACACGGACACACTGATACAACATCTCACTCTCCACACGGACACACCGATACAACATCTCCCTCTCCACACGGACACATCGATACAACATCTCCCTCTCCACACGGACACATCGATACAACATCTCCCTCTCCACACGGACACACCGACACAACATCTCCCTCTCCACACGGACACATCGATACAACATCTCCCTCTCCACACGGACACATCGATACAACATCTCACTCTCCACACGGACACACCGATACAACATCTCCCTCTCCACACGGACACATCGATACAACATCTCCCTCTCCACACGGACACATCGATACAACATCTCCCTCTCCACACGGACACACCGATACAACATCTCCCTCTCCACACGTACACATCGATACAACATCTCCCTCTCCACACGAACACATCGATACAACATCTCCCTCTCCACACGGACACATCGATACAACATCTCCCTCTCCACACGGACACATCGATACAACATCTCCCTCTCCACACGGACACATCGATACAACATCTCCCTCTCCACACGGACACATCGATACAACATCTCCCTCTCCACACGGACACATCGATACAACATCTCCCTCTCCACACGGACACATCGACACAACATCTCCGTCTCCACACGGACACACTGATACAACATCTCCCTCTCCACACGGAAACATCGATACAACATCTCCCTCTCCACACGGACACATCGATACAACATCTCCCTCTCCACACGGACACATCGATACAACATCTCCCTCTCCACACGGACACATCGATACAACATCTCCCTCTCCACACGGACACACTGATACAACATCTCCCTCTCCACACGGACACACTGATACAACATCTCCCTCTCCACACGGACACATCGATACAACATCTCCCTCTCCTCACGGACACATGGACACAACATCTCCCTCTCCACACGGACACATCGACACAACATCTCCCTCTCCACACGGAAACACTGATACAACATCTCCCTCTCCACACGGACACACTGATACAACATCTCACTCTCCACACGGACACACCGATACAACATCTCCCTCTCCACACGGACACATCGATACAACATCTCCCTCTCCACACGGACACATCGATACAACATCTCCCTCTCCACACGGACACACCGACACAACATCTCCCTCTCCACACGGACACATCGATACAACATCTCCCTCTCCACACGGACACATCGATACAACATCTCACTCTCCACACGGACACACCGATACAACATCTCCCTCTCCACACGGACACATCGATACAACATCTCCCTCTCCACACGGACACATCGATACAACATCTCCCTCTCCACACGGACACACCGATACAACATCTCCCTCTCCACACGTACACATCGATACAACATCTCCCTCTCCACACGAACACATCGATACAACATCTCCCTCTCCACACGGACACATCGATACAACATCTCCCTCTCCACACGGACACATCGATACAACATCTCCCTCTCCACACGGACACATCGATACAACATCTCCCTCTCCACACGGACACATCGATACAACATCTCCCTCTCCACACGGACACATCGATACAACATCTCCCTCTCCACACGGACACATCGACACAACATCTCCGTCTCCACACGGACACACTGATACAACATCTCCCTCTCCACACGGAAACATCGATACAACATCTCCCTCTCCACACGGACACATCGATACAACATCTCCCTCTCCACACGGACACATCGATACAACATCTCCCTCTCCACACGGACACATCGATACAACATCTCCCTCTCCACACGGACACACTGATACAACATCTCCCTCTCCACACGGACACACTGATACAACATCTCCCTCTCCACACGGACACATCGATACAACATCTCCCTCTCCACACGGACACATTGATACAACATCTCCCTCTAGACACGGACACACTGATACAACATCTCCCTCTCCACACGGACACATCGATACAACATCTCCCTCTCTACACGGACACATTGATACAACATCTCCCTCTCCACACGGACACATCGATACAACATCTCCCTCTCCACACGGACACATCGATAAAACATCTCCCTCTCCACACGGACACACCGATACAACATCTCCCTCTCCACACGGACACACTGATACAACATCTCCCTCTCCACACGGACACATCGATACAACATCTCCCTCTCCACACGGACACATCGACACAACATCTCCCTCTCCACACGGACACACTGATACAACATCTCCCTCTCCACACGGACACACTGATACAACATCTCCCTCTCCACACGGACACATGGACACAACATCTCCCTCTCCACACGGACACATGGACACAACATCTCCCTCTCCACACGGACACATCGATACAACATCTCCCTCTCCACACGGACACATCGATACAACATCTCCCTCTCCACACGGACACAACGATACAACATCTCCCTCTCCACACGGACACATCGATACAACATCTCCCTCTCCACACGGACACATCGATACAACATCTCCCTCTCTACACGGACACATCGATACAACATCTCCCACTCCACACGGACACATCGATACAACATCTCCCTCTCCACACGGACACATCGATACAACATCTCACTCTCCACACGGACACACTGATACAACATCTCCCTCTCCACACGGACACATCGATACAACATCTCCCTCTCCACACGGACACATCGATAAAACATCTCCCTCTCCACACGGACACATCGATACAACATCTCCCTCTCCACACGAACACATCGATACAACATCTCCCTCTCCACACGGACACACCGATACAACATCTCCCTCTCCACACGGACACATCGATACAACATCTCCCTCTCCACACGAACACATCGATACAACATCTCCCTCTCCATACGGACACACCGACACAACATCTCCCTCTCCACACGGACACATCGATACAACATCTCCCTCTCCACACGGACACATCGATACAACATCTCCCTCTCCACACGGACATCGACACAACATCTACCTCTCCACACGGACACATCGATACAACATCTCCCTCTCCACACGGACACATGGATACAACATCTCCCTCTCCACACGGACACATGGATACAACATCTCCCTCTCCACACGGACACATCGATACAACATCTCCCTCTCCACACGGACACATCGATACAACATCTCCCTCTCCACACGGACACACCGATACAACATCTCCCTCTCCACACGGACATATCGATACAACATCTCCCTCTCCATACGAACACATCGATACAACATCTCCCTCTCCACACGGACACATCGATACAACATCTCCCTCTCCACACGGACACATCGATACAACATCTCCCTCTCCACACGGACACATCGATACAACATCTCCCTCTCCACACGGACACATCGATACAACATCTCCCTCTCCACACGGACACATCGATACAACATCTCCCTCTCCACACGGACATCGACACAACATCTACCTCTCCACACGGACACATCGATACAACATCTCCCTCTCCACACGGACACATGGATACAACATCTCCCTCTCCACACGGACACATGGATACAACATCTCCCTCTCCACACGGACACACTGATACAACATCTCCCTCTCCACACGGACACATCGATACAACATCTCCCTCTCCACACGGACACATCGATACAACATCTCCCTCTCCACACGGACACATGGATACAACATCTCCCTCTCCACACGGACACATGGATACAACATCTCCCTCTCCACACGGACACACCGATACAACATCTCCCTCTCCACACGGACACATCGATACAACATCTCCCTCTCCACACGGACACATCGATACAACATCTCCCTCTCCACACGGACACACCGATACAACATCTCCCTCTCCACACGGAAACACTGATACAACATCTCCCTCTCCACACGGACATCGACACAACATCTTCCTCTCCAGACGAACACATCGATACAACATCGCCCTCTCCACACGGACACATCGATACAACATCTCCCTCTCCACACGGACACATCGATACAACATCTCCCTCTCCACACGGACACATCGATACAACATCTCCCTCTCCACACGGACACACTGATACAACATCTCCCTCTCCATACGGACACATCGATACAACATCTCCCTCTCCACACGGACACATCGACACAACATCTCCCTCTCCACACGGACACACCGACACAACATCTCCCTCTCCACACGGACACATCGATACAACATCTCCCTCTCCACACGGACACATCGATACAACATCTCCCTCTCCACACGGACACACTGATACAACATCTCCCTCTACACACGGACACATCGATACAACATCTCCCTCTCCACACGGACACACTGATACAACATCTCCCTCTCCACACGGATACATCGATACAACATCTCCCTCTCCACACGGACACATCGAAACAACATCTCCCTCTCCACACGGACACATCGATACAACATCTCCCTCTCCACACGGACACATCGACACAACATCTCCCTCTCCACACGGACACATCGGTACAACATCTCCCTCTCCAAACGGAAACATGGATACAACATCTCCCTCTCCACATGGACACATCGATACAACATCTCCCTCTCCACACGGACACACCGATACAACATCTCCCTCTCCACACGGACACATCGATACAACATCTTCCTCTTCACACGGAATCATCGATACAACATCTCCCTCTCCACACGGACACATCGATACAACATCTCCCTCTCCACATGGACACATCGATACAACATCTCCCTCTCCACACGGACACATCGATACAACATCTCCCTCTCCACACGGAAACACTGATACAACATCTCCCTCTCCACACGGACACACTGATACAACATCTCCCTCTCCACACGGACACATCGATACAACATCTCCCTCTCCACACGGACACATCGATACAACATCTCCCTCTCCACACGGACACACGGATACAACATCTCCCTCTCCACACGGACACATCGATACAACATCTCCCTCTCCACACGGACACACTGATACAACATCTCCCTCTCCACACGGACACATCGATACAACATCTCCCTCTCCACACGGACACATTGATACAACATCTCCCTCTAGACACGGACACACTGATACAACATCTCCCTCTCCACACGGACACATCGATACAACATCTCCCTCTCTACACGGACACATTGATACAACATCTCCCTCTCCACACGGACACATCGATACAACATCTCCCTCTCCACACGGACACATCGATAAAACATCTCCCTCTCCACACGGACACACCGATACAACATCACCCTCTCCACACGGACACACTGATACAACATCTCCCTCTCCACACGGACACATCGATACAACATCTCCCTCTCCACACGGACACATCGACACAACATCTCCCTCTCCACACGGACACACTGATACAACATCTCCCTCTCCACACGGACACACTGATACAACATCTCCCTCTCCACACGGACACATGGACACAACATCTCCCTCTCCACACGGACACATGGACACAACATCTCCCTCTCCACACGGACACATCGATACAACATCTCCCTCTCCACACGGACACATCGATACAACATCTCCCTCTCCACACGGACACAACGATACAACATCTCCCTCTCCACACGGACACATCGATACAACATCTCCCTCTCCACACGGACACATCGATACAACATCTCCCTCTCTACACGGACACATCGATACAACATCTCCCACTCCACACGGACACATCGATACAACATCTCCCTCTCCACACGGACACATCGATACAACATCTCACTCTCCACACGGACACACTGATACAACATCTCCCTCTCCACACGGACACATCGATACAACATCTCCCTCTCCACACGGACACATCGATAAAACATCTCCCTCTCCACACGGACACATCGATACAACATCTCCCTCTCCACACGAACACATCGATACAACATCTCCCTCTCCACACGGACACACCGATACAACATCTCCCTCTCCACACGGACACATCGATACAACATCTCCCTCTCCACACGAACACATCGATACAACATCTCCCTCTCCATACGGACACACCGACACAACATCTCCCTCTCCACACGGACACATCGATACAACATCTCCCTCTCCACACGGACACATCGATACAACATCTCCCTCTCCACACGGACATCGACACAACATCTACCTCTCCACACGGACACATCGATACAACATCTCCCTCTCCACACGGACACATGGATACAACATCTCCCTCTCCACACGGACACATGGATACAACATCTCCCTCTCCACACGGACACATCGATACAACATCTCCCTCTCCACACGGACACATCGATACAACATCTCCCTCTCCACACGGACACACCGATACAACATCTCCCTCTCCACACGGACATATCGATACAACATCTCCCTCTCCATACGAACACATCGATACAACATCTCCCTCTCCACACGGACACATCGATACAACATCTCCCTCTCCACACGGACACATCGATACAACATCTCCCTCTCCACACGGACACATCGATACAACATCTCCCTCTCCACACGGACACATCGATACAACATCTCCCTCTCCACACGGACACATCGATACAACATCTCCCTCTCCACACGGACATCGACACAACATCTACCTCTCCACACGGACACATCGATACAACATCTCCCTCTCCACACGGACACATGGATACAACATCTCCCTCTCCACACGGACACATGGATACAACATCTCCCTCTCCACACGGACACACTGATACAACATCTCCCTCTCCACACGGACACATCGATACAACATCTCCCTCTCCACACGGACACACCGATACAACATCTCCCTCTCCACACGGACACATCGATACAACATCTCCCTCTCCACACGGACACATCGATACAACATCTCCCTCTCCACACGGACACACCGATACAACATCTCCCTCTCCACACGGAAACACTGATACAACATCTCCCTCTCCACACGGACATCGACACAACATCTTCCTCTCCAGACGAACACATCGATACAACATCGCCCTCTCCACACGGACACATCGATACAACATCTCCCTCTCCACACGGACACATCGATACAACATCTCCCTCTCCACACGGACACATCGATACAACATCTCCCTCTCCACACGGACACACTGATACAACATCTCCCTCTCCATACGGACACATCGATACAACATCTCCCTCTCCACACGGACACATCGACACAACATCTCCCTCTCCACACGGACACACCGACACAACATCTCCCTCTCCACACGGACACATCGATACAACATCTCCCTCTCCACACGGACACATCGATACAACATCTCCCTCTCCACACGGACACATGGATACAACATCTCCCTCTCCACACGGACACACTGATACAACATCTCCCTCTCCACACGGACACATCGATACAACATCTCCCTCTCCACACGGACACATCGATACAACATCTCCCTCTCCACACGGACACACGGATACAACATCTCCCTCTCCACACGGACACATGGATACAACATCTCCCTCTCCACACGGACACACCGATACAACATCTCCCTCTCCACACGGACACATCGATACAACATCTCCCTCTCCACACGGACACATCGATACAACATCTCCCTCTCCACACGGACACACCGATACAACATCTCCCTCTCCACACGGAAACACTGATACAACATCTCCCTCTCCACACGGACATCGACACAACATCTTCCTCTCCAGACGAACACATCGATACAACATCGCCCTCTCCACACGGACACATCGATACAACATCTCCCTCTCCACACGGACACATCGATACAACATCTCCCTCTCCACACGGACACATCGATACAACATCTCCCTCTCCACACGGACACACTGATACAACATCTCCCTCTCCATACGGACACATCGATACAACATCTCCCTCTCCACACGGACACATCGACACAACATCTCCCTCTCCACACGGACACACCGACACAACATCTCCCTCTCCACACGGACACATCGATACAACATCTCCCTCTCCACACGGACACATCGATACAACATCTCCCTCTCCACACGGATACACTGATACAACATCTCCCTCTCCACACGGACACATCGATACAACATCTCCCTCTCCACACGGACACACTGATACAACATCTCCCTCTCCACACGGATACATCGATACAACATCTCCCTCTCCACACGGACACATCGATACAACATCTCCCTCTCCACACGGACACATCGATACAACATCTCCCTCTCCACACGGACACATCGACACAACATCTCCCTCTCCACACGGACACATCGGTACAACATCTCCCTCTCCAAACGGAAACATGGATACAACATCTCCCTCTCCACATGGACACATCGATACAACATCTCCCTCTCCACACGGACACACCGATACAACATCTCCCTCTCCACACGGACACATCGATACAACATCTTCCTCTTCACACGGAATCATCGATACAACATCTCCCTCTCCACACGGACACATCGATACAACATCTCCCTCTCCACATGGACACATCGATACAACATCTCCCTCTCCACACGGACACATCGATACAACATCTCCCTCTCCACACGGAAACACTGATACAACATCTCCCTCTCCACACGGACACACTGATACAACATCTCCCTCTCCACACGGACACATCGATACAACATCTCCCTCTCCACACGGACACATCGATACAACATCTCCCTCTCCACACGGACACACGGATACAACATCTCCCTCTCCACACGGACACATCGATACAACATCTCCCTCTCCACACGGACACACTGATACAACATCTCCCTCTCCACACGGACACATCGATACAACATCTCCCTCTCCACACGGACACATTGATACAACATCTCCCTCTAGACACGGACACACTGATACAACATCTCCCTCTCCACACGGACACATCGATACAACATCTCCCTCTCTACACGGACACATTGATACAACATCTCCCTCTCCACACGGACACATCGATACAACATCTCCCTCTCCACACGGACACATCGATAAAACATCTCCCTCTCCACACGGACACACCGATACAACATCTCCCTCTCCACACGGACACACTGATACAACATCTCCCTCTCCACACGGACACATCGATACAACATCTCCCTCTCCACACGGACACATCGACACAACATCTCCCTCTCCACACGGACACACTGATACAACATCTCCCTCTCCACACGGACACACTGATACAACATCTCCCTCTCCACACGGACACATGGACACAACATCTCCCTCTCCACACGGACACATGGACACAACATCTCCCTCTCCACACGGACACATCGATACAACATCTCCCTCTCCACACGGACACATCGATACAACATCTCCCTCTCCACACGGACACAACGATACAACATCTCCCTCTCCACACGGACACATCGATACAACATCTCCCTCTCCACACGGACACATCGATACAACATCTCCCTCTCTACACGGACACATCGATACAACATCTCCCACTCCACACGGACACATCGATACAACATCTCCCTCTCCACACGGACACATCGATACAACATCTCACTCTCCACACGGACACACTGATACAACATCTCCCTCTCCACACGGACACATCGATACAACATCTCCCTCTCCACACGGACACATCGATAAAACATCTCCCTCTCCACACGGACACATCGATACAACATCTCCCTCTCCACACGAACACATCGATACAACATCTCCCTCTCCACACGGACACACCGATACAACATCTCCCTCTCCACACGGACACATCGATACAACATCTCCCTCTCCACACGAACACATCGATACAACATCTCCCTCTCCATACGGACACACCGACACAACATCTCCCTCTCCACACGGACACATCGATACAACATCTCCCTCTCCACACGGACACATCGATACAACATCTCCCTCTCCACACGGACATCGACACAACATCTACCTCTCCACACGGACACATCGATACAACATCTCCCTCTCCACACGGACACATGGATACAACATCTCCCTCTCCACACGGACACATGGATACAACATCTCCCTCTCCACACGGACACATCGATACAACATCTCCCTCTCCACACGGACACATCGATACAACATCTCCCTCTCCACACGGACACACCGATACAACATCTCCCTCTCCACACGGACATATCGATACAACATCTCCCTCTCCATACGAACACATCGATACAACATCTCCCTCTCCACACGGACACATCGATACAACATCTCCCTCTCCACACGGACACATCGATACAACATCTCCCTCTCCACACGGACACATCGATACAACATCTCCCTCTCCACACGGACACATCGATACAACATCTCCCTCTCCACACGGACACATCGATACAACATCTCCCTCTCCACACGGACATCGACACAACATCTACCTCTCCACACGGACACATCGATACAACATCTCCCTCTCCACACGGACACATGGATACAACATCTCCCTCTCCACACGGACACATGGATACAACATCTCCCTCTCCACACGGACACACTGATACAACATCTCCCTCTCCACACGGACACATCGATACAACATCTCCCTCTCCACACGGACACACCGATACAACATCTCCCTCTCCACACGGACACATCGATACAACATCTCCCTCTCCACACGGACACATCGATACAACATCTCCCTCTCCACACGGACACACCGATACAACATCTCCCTCTCCACACGGAAACACTGATACAACATCTCCCTCTCCACACGGACATCGACACAACATCTTCCTCTCCAGACGAACACATCGATACAACATCGCCCTCTCCACACGGACACATCGATACAACATCTCCCTCTCCACACGGACACATCGATACAACATCTCCCTCTCCACACGGACACATCGATACAACATCTCCCTCTCCACACGGACACACTGATACAACATCTCCCTCTCCATACGGACACATCGATACAACATCTCCCTCTCCACACGGACACATCGACACAACATCTCCCTCTCCACACGGACACACCGACACAACATCTCCCTCTCCACACGGACACATCGATACAACATCTCCCTCTCCACACGGACACATCGATACAACATCTCCCTCTCCACACGGACACACTGATACAACATCTCCCTCTCCACACGGACACATCGATACAACATCTCCCTCTCCACACGGACACACTGATACAACATCTCCCTCTCCACACGGATACATCGATACAACATCTCCCTCTCCACACGGACACATCGATACAACATCTCCCTCTCCACACGGACACATCGATACAACATCTCCCTCTCCACACGGACACATCGACACAACATCTCCCTCTCCACACGGACACATCGGTACAACATCTCCCTCTCCAAACGGAAACATGGATACAACATCTCCCTCTCCACATGGACACATCGATACAACATCTCCCTCTCCACACGGACACACCGATACAACATCTCCCTCTCCACACGGACACATCGATACAACATCTTCCTCTTCACACGGAATCATCGATACAACATCTCCCTCTCCACACGGACACATCGATACAACATCTCCCTCTCCACATGGACACATCGATACAACATCTCCCTCTCCACACGGACACATCGATACAACATCTCCCTCTCCACACGGAAACACTGATACAACATCTCCCTCTCCACACGGACACACTGATACAACATCTCCCTCTCCACACGGACACATCGATACAACATCTCCCTCTCCACACGGACACATCGATACAACATCTCCCTCTCCACACGGACACACGGATACAACATCTCCCTCTCCACACGGACACATCGATACAACATCTCCCTCTCCACACGGACACACTGATACAACATCTCCCTCTCCACACGGACACATCGATACAACATCTCCCTCTCCACACGGACACATGGATACAACATCTCCCTCTCCACACGGACACATCGATACAACATCTCCCTCTCCACACGGACACACGGATACAACATCTCCCTCTCCACACGGACACATCGATACAACATCTCCCTCTCCACACGGACACACGGATACAACATCTCCCTCTCCACACGGACACATCGATACAACATCTCCCTCTCCACACAGACACACTGATACAACATCTCCCTCTCCACACGGACACACTGATACAACATCTCCCTCTCCACACGGACACATCGACACAACATCTCCCTCTCCACACGGACACAAGGATACAACATCTCCCTCTCCACACGGACACATCGATACAACATCTCACTCTCCACACGGACACATCGATACAACATCTCCCTCTCCACACGGACACATCGATACAACATCTCCCTCTGCTCACGGACACATGGACACAACATCTCCCTCTCCACACGGACACATCGACACAACATCTCCCTCTCCACACGGAAACACTGATACAACATCTCCCTCTCCACACGGACACACTGATACAACATCTCACTCTCCACACGGACACACCGATACAACATCTCCCTCTCCACACGGACACATCGATACAACATCTCCCTCTCCACACGGACACATCGATACAACATCTCCCTCTCCACACGGACACACCGACACAACATCTCCCTCTCCACACGGACACATCGATACAACATCTCCCTCTCCACACGGACACATCGATACAACATCTCACTCTCCACACGGACACACCGATACAACATCTCCCTCTCCACACGGACACATCGATACAACATCTCCCTCTCCACACGGACACATCGATACAACATCTCCCTCTCCACACGGACACACCGATACAACATCTCCCTCTCCACACGGACACACTGATACAACATCTCCCTCTCCACACGGACACATCGATACAACATCTCCCTCTCCACACGGACACACTGATACAACATCTCCCTCTCCACACGGACACATCGATACAACATCTCCCTCTCCACACGGACACATCGATACAACATCTCCCTCTCCACACGGACACACTGATACAACATCTCCCTCTCCACACGGACACATCGATACAACATCTCCCTCTCCACACGGACACATCGACACAACATCTCCCTCTCCACACGGACACATCGACACAACATCTCCCTCTCCACACGGACACATCGTTACAACATCTCCCTCTCCACACGGACACATCGACACAACATCTCCCTCTCCACACGGACACATCGATACAACATCTCCCTCTCCACACGGACACATCGATACAACATCTCCCTCTCCACACGGACACATCGATACAACATCTCCCTCTCCACACGGACACACTGATACAACATCTCCCTATCCACACCGACACATGGACACAACATCTCCCCCTCCACACGGACACATGGACACAACATCTCCCTCTCCACACGGACACATCGATACAACATCTCACTCTCCACACGGACACATCGACACAACATCTCCCTCTCCACACGGACACATTGATACAACATCTCCCTCGAGACACGGACACACTGATGCAACATCTCCCTCTCCACACGGACACATCGATACAACATCTCCCTCTCTACACGGACACATCGATACAACATCTCCCTCTCCACACGGACACATCGATACAACATCTCCCTCTCCACACGGACACATCGATAAAACATCTCCCTCTCCACACGGACACACCGATACAACATCTCCCTCTCCACACGGACACACTGATACAACATCTCCCTCTCCACACGGACACATCGATACAACATCTCCCTCTCCACACGGACACATCGACACAACATCTCCCTCTCCACACGGACACACTGATACAACATCTCCCTCTCCACACGGACACACTGATACAACATCTCCCTCTCCACACGGACACATGGACACAACATCTCCCTCTCCACACGGACACATGGACACAACATCTCCCTCTCCACACGGACACATCGATACAACATCTCCCTCTCCACACGGACACATCGATACAACATCTCCCTCTCCACACGGACACAACGATACAACATCTCCCTCTCCACACGGACACATCGATACAACATCTCCCTCTCCACACGGACACATCGATACAACATCTCCCTCTCTACACGGACACATCGATACAACATCTCCCTCTCCACACGGACACACGGATACAACATCTCCCTCTCCACACGGACACATCGATACAACATCTCCCTCTCCACACGGACACATGGATACAACATCTCCCTCTCCACACGGACACATCGATACAACATCTCCCTCTCCACACAGACACACTGATACAACATCTCCCTCTCCACACGGACACACTGATACAACATCTCCCTCTCCACACGGACACATCGATACAACATCTCCCTCTCCACACGGACACATCGATAAAACATCTCCCTCTCCACACGGACACATCGATACAACATCTCCCTCTCCACACGGACACATCGATAAAACATCTCCCTCTCCACACGGACACATCGATACAACATCTCCCTCTCCACACGGACACACCGATACAACATCTCCCTCTCCACACGGACACATCGATACAACATCTCCCTCTCCACACGAACACATCGATACAACATCTCCCTCTCCATACGGACACACCGAAACAACATCTCCCTCTCCACACGGACACATCGATACAACATCTCCCTCTCCACACGGACACATCGATACAACATCTCCCTCTCCACACGGACATCGACACAACATCTACCTCTCCACACGGACACATCGATACAACATCTCCCTCTCCACACGGACACATGGATACAACATCTCCCTCTCCACACGGACACATGGATACAACATCTCCCTCTCCACACGGACACATCGATACAACATCTCCCTCTCCACACGGACACACTGATACAACATCTCCCTCTCCACACGGACACATCGATACAACATCTCCCTCTCCACACGGACACACTGATACAACATCTCCCTCTCCACACGGATACATCGATACAACATCTCCCTCTCCACACGGACACATCGATACAACATCTCCCTCTCCACACGGACACATCGATACAACATCTCCCTCTCCACACGGACACATCGACACAACATCTCCCTCTCCACACGGACACATCGGTACAACATCTCCCTCCCCAAACGGAAACATGGATACAACATCTCCCTCTCCACATGGACACATCGATACAACATCTCCCTCTCCACACGGACACACCGATACAACATCTCCCTCTCCACACGGACACATCGATACAACATCTTCCTCTTCACACGGAATCATCGATACAACATCTCCCTCTCCACACGGACACATCGATACAACATCTCCCTCTCCACATGGACACATCGATACAACATCTCCCTCTCCACACGGACACATCGATACAACATCTCCCTCTCCACACGGAAACACTGATACAACATCTCCCTCTCCACACGGACACACTGATACAACATCTCCCTCTCCACACGGACACATCGATACAACATCTCCCTCTCCACACGGACACATCGATACAACATCTCCCTCTCCACACGGACACACGGATACAACATCTCCCTCTCCACACGGACACATCGATACAACATCTCCCTCTCCACACGGACACACTGATACAACATCTCCCTCTCCACACGGACACATCGATACAACATCTCCCTCTCCACACGGACACATTGATACAACATCTCCCTCTAGACACGGACACACTGATACAACATCTCCCTCTCCACACGGACACATCGATACAACATCTCCCTCTCTACACGGACACATTGATACAACATCTCCCTCTCCACACGGACACATCGATACAACATCTCCCTCTCCACACGGACACATCGATAAAACATCTCCCTCTCCACACGGACACACCGATACAACATCTCCCTCTCCACACGGACACACTGATACAACATCTCCCTCTCCACACGGACACATCGATACAACATCTCCCTCTCCACACGGACACATCGACACAACATCTCCCTCTCCACACGGACACACTGATACAACATCTCCCTCTCCACACGGACACACTGATACAACATCTCCCTCTCCACACGGACACATGGACACAACATCTCCCTCTCCACACGGACACATGGACACAACATCTCCCTCTCCACACGGACACATCGATACAACATCTCCCTCTCCACACGGACACATCGATACAACATCTCCCTCTCCACACGGACACAACGATACAACATCTCCCTCTCCACACGGACACATCGATACAACATCTCCCTCTCCACACGGACACATCGATACAACATCTCCCTCTCTACACGGACACATCGATACAACATCTCCCACTCCACACGGACACATCGATACAACATCTCCCTCTCCACACGGACACATCGATACAACATCTCACTCTCCACACGGACACACTGATACAACATCTCCCTCTCCACACGGACACATCGATACAACATCTCCCTCTCCACACGGACACATCGATAAAACATCTCCCTCTCCACACGGACACATCGATACAACATCTCCCTCTCCACACGAACACATCGATACAACATCTCCCTCTCCACACGGACACACCGATACAACATCTCCCTCTCCACACGGACACATCGATACAACATCTCCCTCTCCACACGAACACATCGATACAACATCTCCCTCTCCATACGGACACACCGACACAACATCTCCCTCTCCACACGGACACATCGATACAACATCTCCCTCTCCACACGGACACATCGATACAACATCTCCCTCTCCACACGGACATCGACACAACATCTACCTCTCCACACGGACACATCGATACAACATCTCCCTCTCCACACGGACACATGGATACAACATCTCCCTCTCCACACGGACACATGGATACAACATCTCCCTCTCCACACGGACACATCGATACAACATCTCCCTCTCCACACGGACACATCGATACAACATCTCCCTCTCCACACGGACACACCGATACAACATCTCCCTCTCCACACGGACATATCGATACAACATCTCCCTCTCCATACGAACACATCGATACAACATCTCCCTCTCCACACGGACACATCGATACAACATCTCCCTCTCCACACGGACACATCGATACAACATCTCCCTCTCCACACGGACACATCGATACAACATCTCCCTCTCCACACGGACACATCGATACAACATCTCCCTCTCCACACGGACACATCGATACAACATCTCCCTCTCCACACGGACATCGACACAACATCTACCTCTCCACACGGACACATCGATACAACATCTACCTCTCCACACGGACACATGGATACAACATCTCCCTCTCCACACGGACACATGGATACAACATCTCCCTCTCCACACGGACACACTGATACAACATCTCCCTCTCCACACGGACACATCGATACAACATCTCCCTCTCCACACGGACACACCGATACAACATCTCCCTCTCCACACGGACACATCGATACAACATCTCCCTCTCCACACGGACACATCGATACAACATCTCCCTCTCCACACGGACACACCGATACAACATCTCCCTCTCCACACGGAAACACTGATACAACATCTCCCTCTCCACACGGACATCGACACAACATCTTCCTCTCCAGACGAACACATCGATACAACATCGCCCTCTCCACACGGACACATCGATACAACATCTCCCTCTCCACACGGACACATCGATACAACATCTCCCTCTCCACACGGACACATCGATACAACATCTCCCTCTCCACACGGACACACTGATACAACATCTCCCTCTCCATACGGACACATCGATACAACATCTCCCTCTCCACACGGACACATCGACACAACATCTCCCTCTCCACACGGACACACCGACACAACATCTCCCTCTCCACACGGACACATCGATACAACATCTCCCTCTCCACACGGACACATCGATACAACATCTCCCTCTCCACACGGACACACTGATACAACATCTCCCTCTCCACACGGACACATCGATACAACATCTCCCTCTCCACACGGACACACTGATACAACATCTCCCTCTCCACACGGATACATCGATACAACATCTCCCTCTCCACACGGACACATCGATACAACATCTCCCTCTCCACACGGACACATCGATACAACATCTCCCTCTCCACACGGACACATCGACACAACATCTCCCTCTCCACACGGACACATCGGTACAACATCTCCCTCTCCAAACGGAAACATGGATACAACATCTCCCTCTCCACATGGACACATCGATACAACATCTCCCTCTCCACACGGACACACCGATACAACATCTCCCTCTCCACACGGACACATCGATACAACATCTTCCTCTTCACACGGAATCATCGATACAACATCTCCCTCTCCACACGGACACATCGATACAACATCTCCCTCTCCACATGGACACATCGATACAACATCTCCCTCTCCACACGGACACATCGATACAACATCTCCCTCTCCACACGGAAACACTGATACAACATCTCCCTCTCCACACGGACACACTGATACAACATCTCCCTCTCCACACGGACACATCGATACAACATCTCCCTCTCCACACGGACACATCGATACAACATCTCCCTCTCCACACGGACACACGGATACAACATCTCCCTCTCCACACGGACACATCGATACAACATCTCCCTCTCCACACGGACACACTGATACAACATCTCCCTCTCCACACGGACACATCGATACAACATCTCCCTCTCCACACGGACACATGGATACAACATCTCCCTCTCCACACGGACACATCGATACAACATCTCCCTCTCCACACGGACACACGGATACAACATCTCCCTCTCCACACGGACACATCGATACAACATCTCCCTCTCCACACGGACACACGGATACAACATCTCCCTCTCCACACGGACACATCGATACAACATCTCCCTCTCCACACAGACACACTGATACAACATCTCCCTCTCCACACGGACACACTGATACAACATCTCCCTCTCCACACGGACACATCGACACAAGATCTCCCTCTCCACACGGACACAAGGATACAACATCTCCCTCTCCACACGGACACATCGATACAACATCTCACTCTCCACACGGACACATCGATACAACATCTCCCTCTCCACACGGACACATCGATACAACATCTCCCTCTCCTCACGGACACATGGACACAACATCTCCCTCTCCACACGGACACATCGACACAACATCTCCCTCTCCACACGGAAACACTGATACAACATCTCCCTCTCCACACGGACACACTGATACAACATCTCACTCTCCACACGGACACACCGATACAACATCTCCCTCTCCACACGGACACATCGATACAACATCTCCCTCTCCACACGGACACATCGATACAACATCTCCCTCTCCACACGGACACACCGACACAACATCTCCCTCTCCACACGGACACATCGATACAACATCTCCCTCTCCACACGGACACATCGATACAACATCTCACTCTCCACACGGACACACCGATACAACATCTCCCTCTCCACACGGACACATCGATACAACATCTCCCTCTCCACACGGACACATCGATACAACATCTCCCTCTCCACACGGACACACCGATACAACATCTCCCTCTCCACACGGACACACTGATACAACATCTCCCTCTCCACACGGACACATCGATACAACATCTCCCTCTCCACACGGACACACTGATACAACATCTCCCTCTCCACACGGACACATCGATACAACATCTCCCTCTCCACACGGACACATCGATACAACATCTCCCTCTCCACACGGACACACTGATACAACATCTCCCTCTCCACACGGACACATCGATACAACATCTCCCTCTCCACACGGACACATCGACACAACATCTCCCTCTCCACACGGACACATCGACACAACATCTCCCTCTCCACACGGACACATCGTTACAACATCTCCCTCTCCACACGGACACATCGACACAACATCTCCCTCTCCACACGGACACATCGATACAACATCTCCCTCTCCACACGGACACATCGATACAACATCTCCCTCTCCACACGGACACATCGATACAACATCTCCCTCTCCACACGGACACACTGATACAACATCTCCCTATCCACACCGACACATGGACACAACATCTCCCCCTCCACACGGACACATGGACACAACATCTCCCTCTCCACACGGACACATCGATACAACATCTCACTCTCCACACGGACACATCGACACAACATCTCCCTCTCCACACGGACACATTGATACAACATCTCCCTCTAGACACGGACACACTGATGCAACATCTCCCTCTCCACACGGACACATCGATACAACATCTCCCTCTCTACACGGACACATCGATACAACATCTCCCTCTCCACACGGACACATCGATACAACATCTCCCTCTCCACACGGACACATCGATAAAACATCTCCCTCTCCACACGGACACACCGATACAACATCTCCCTCTCCACACGGACACACTGATACAACATCTCCCTCTCCACACGGACACATCGATACAACATCTCCCTCTCCACACGGACACATCGACACAACATCTACCTCTCCACACGGACACACTGATACAACATCTCCCTCTCCACACGGACACACTGATACAACATCTCCCTCTCCACACGGACACATGGACACAACATCTCCCTCTCCACACGGACACATGGACACAACATCTCCCTCTCCACACGGACACATCGATACAACATCTCCCTCTCCACACGGACACATCGATACAACATCTCCCTCTCCACACGGACACAACGATACAACATCTCCCTCTCCACACGGACACATCGATACAACATCTCCCTCTCCACACGGACACATCGATACAACATCTCCCTCTCTACACGGACACATCGATACAACATCTCCCTCTCCACACGGACACACGGATACAACATCTCCCTCTCCACACGGACACATCGATACAACATCTCCCTCTCCACACGGACACACGGATACAACATCTCCCTCTCCACACGGACACATCGATACAACATCTCCCTCTCCACACAGACACACTGATACAACATCTCCCTCTCCACACGGACACACTGATACAACATCTCCCTCTCCACACGGACACATCGATACAACATCTCCCTCTCCACACGGACACATCGATAAAACATCTCCCTCTCCACACGGACACATCGATACAACATCTCCCTCTCCACACGAACACATCGATACAACATCTCCCTCTCCACACGGACACACCGATACAACATCTCCCTCTCCACACGGACACATCGATACAACATCTCCCTCTCCACACGAACACATCGATACAACATCTCCCTCTCCATACGGACACACCGAAACAACATCTCCCTCTCCACACGGACACATCGATACAACATCTCCCTCTCCACACGGACACATCGATACAACATCTCCCTCTCCACACGGACATCGACACAACATCTACCTCTCCACACGGACACATCGATACAACATCTCCCTCTCCACACGGACACATGGATACAACATCTCCCTCTCCACACGGACACATGGATACAACATCTCCCTCTCCACACGGACACATCGATACAACATCTCCCTCTCCACACGGACACATCGATACAACATCTCCCTCTCCACACGGACACACCGATACAACATCTCCCTCTCCACACGGACACATCGATACAACATCTCCCTCTCCATACGAACACATCGATACAACATCTCCCTCTCCACACGGACACATCGATACAACATCTCCCTCTCCACACGGACACATCGATACAACATCTCCCTCTCCACACGGACACATCGATACAACATCTCCCTCTCCACACGGACACATCGATACAACATCTCCCTCTCCACACGGACACATCGATACAACATCTCCCTCTCCACACGGACATCGACACAACATCTACCTCTCCACACGGACACATCGATACAACATCTCCCTCTCCACACGGACACATGGATACAACATCTCCCTCTCCACACGGACACATGGATACAACATCTCCCTCTCCACACGGACACACTGATACAACATCTCCCTCTCCACACGGACACATCGATACAACATCTCCCTCTCCACACGGACACATCGATGCAACATCTCCCTCTCCACACGGACACAGGGATACAACATCTCCCTCTCCACACGGACACATGGATACAACATCTCCCTCTCCACACGGACACACCGATACAACATCTCCCTCTCCACACGGACACATCGATACAACATCTCCCTCTCCACACGGACACATCGATACAACATCTCCCTCTCCACACGGACACACCGATACAACATCTCCCTCTCCACACGGAAACACTGATACAACATCTCCCTCTCCACACGGACATCGACACAACATCTTCCTCTCCAGACGAACACATCGATACAACATCGCCCTCTCCACACGGACACATCGATACAACATCTCCCTCTCCACACGGACACATCGATACAACATCTCCCTCTCCACACGGACACATCGATACAACATCTCCCTCTCCACACGGACACACTGATACAACATCTCCCTCTCCATACGGACACATCGATACAACATCTCCCTCTCCACACGGACACATCGACACAACATCTCCCTCTCCACACGGACACACCGACACAACATCTCCCTCTCCACACGGACACATCGATACAACATCTCCCTCTCCACACGGACACATCGATACAACATCTCCCTCTCCACACGGACACACTGATACAACATCTCCCTCTCCACACGGACACATCGATACAACATCTCCCTCTCCACACGGACACACTGATACAACATCTCCCTCTCCACACGGATACATCGATACAACATCTCCCTCTCCACACGGACACATCGATACAACATCTCCCTCTCCACACGGACACATCGATACAACATCTCCCTCTCCACACGGACACATCGACACAACATCTCCCTCTCCACACGGACACATCGGTACAACATCTCCCTCTCCAAACGGAAACATGGATACAACATCTCCCTCTCCACATGGACACATCGATACAACATCTCCCTCTCCACACGGACACATCGATACAACATCTCCCTCTCCACACGGACACATCGATACAACATCTTCCTCTTCACACGGACACATCGATACAACATCTCCCTCTCCACACGGACACACCGATACAACATCTCCCTCTCCACACGGACACATCGATACAACATCTTCCTCTTCACACGGACACATCGATACAACATCTCCCTCTCCACACGGACACATCGATACAACATCTCCCTCTCCACATGGACACATCGATACAACATCTCCCTCTCCACACGGACACATCGATACAACATCTCCCTCTCCACACGGAAACACTGATACAACATCTCCCTCTCCACACGGACACACTGATACAACATCTCCCTCTCCACACGGACACATCGATACAACATCTCCCTCTCCACACGGACACATCGATACAACATCCCCCTCTCCACACGGACACATCGATACAACATCTCCCTCTCCACACGGACACATCGATACAACATCTCCCTCTCCACACGGACACACTGATACAACATCTCCCTCTCCACACGGACACATCGATACAACATCTCCCTCTCCACACGGACACATCGATACAACATCTCCCTCTCCACACGGACACATCGATACAACATCTCCCTCTCCACACGGACACACGGATACAACATCTCCCTCTCCACACGGACACATCGATACAACATCTCCCTCTCCACACGGACACACGGATACAACATCTCCCTCTCCACACGGACACATCGATACAACATCTCCCTCTCCACACAGACACACTGATACAACATCTCCCTCTCCACACGGACACACTGATACAACATCTCCCTCTCCACACGGACACATCGACACAACATCTCCCTCTCCACACGGACACAAGGATACAACATCTCCCTCTCCACACGGACACATCGATACAACATCTCACTCTCCACACGGACACATCGATACAACATCTCCCTCTCCACACGGAAACATCGATACAACATCTCCCTCTCCTCACGGACACATGGACACAACATCTCCCTCTCCACACGGACACATCGACACAACATCTCCCTCTCCACACGGAAACACTGATACAACATCTCCCTCTCCACACGGACACACGGATACAACATCTCACTCTCCACACGGACACACCGATACAACATCTCCCTCTCCACACGGACACATCGATACAACATCTCCCTCTCCACACGGACACATCGATACAACATCTCCCTCTCCACACGGACACACCGACACAACATCTCCCTCTCCACACGGCACATCGATACAACATCTCCCTCTCCACACGGACACATCGATACAACATCTCACTCTCCACACGGACACACCGATACAACATCTCCCTCTCCACACGGACACATCGATACAACATCTCCCTCTCCACACGGACACATCGATACAACATCTCCCTCTCCACACGGACACACCGATACAACATCTCCCTCTCCACACGGACACACTGATACAACATCTCCCTCTCCACACGGACACATCGATACAACATCTCCCTCTCCACACGGACACACTGATACAACATCTCCCTCTCCACACGGACACATCGATACAACATCTCCCTCTCCACACGGACACATCGATACAACATCTCCCTCTCCACACGGACACACTGATACAACATCTCCCTCTCCACACGGACACATCGATACAACATCTCCCTCTCCACACGGACACATCGACACAACATCTCCCTCTCCACACGGACACATCGACACAACATCTCCCTCTCCACACGGACACATCGTTGCAACATCTCCCTCTCCACACGGACACATCGACACAACATCTCCCTCTCCACACGGACACATCGATACAACATCTCCCTCTCCACACGGACACATCGATACAACATCTCCCTCTCCACACGGACACATCGATACAACATCTCCCTCTCCACACGGACACACTGATACAACATCTCCCTATCCACACCGACACATGGACACAA